>NC_056743.1:172360976-172398476 GCF_019279795.1 Protopterus annectens | reverse complement strand
TGTGCCCAGGTCTATCACCTCTGAATATGTACATCAGGTGTTTCTACTGATGTGCTACTTACCAGGCTCATTGGTGCTAGCAATGGAAATGATACTACGTACATATTTACATGGAGTTTATGGCCATGAGTATGTCAACAAGCATTTGTCCATGACGACTGTCTTGTAAGATATTGACAAAACTAGGAGATTCTATGACTACCCACAGTTTGCAGGCATCAGCCAACATCGTCAGCCAGAGACATGCATGTTGTGTTTGTGCTGTGGTTAAATGTATTCCAAGACATAGACAATACAGGCTGAGCCATGTGGGACACCACTGGTTACAGATCAGCTATAGGAGGTAGATTCCCTTATTTTTGTATGAGTAGTATCAGTGAGCCATTTAGTGACCCATCTAATGAAATTACTGTTGATGTCTACTTTGGTGATGCTGTTAATGATGCCTGAGTGGGGGATAATGTTACATGGCTTGGCTAAGTCAAGGGGGGTTGTATGAACAGATGACTCCTCATCCAGGTGTTTGGTGACTGCCTCATACATATCCACCAAGTTTATCAGGCAGGATCTTCCTTTCAGAAATGCAAACTGTGTACGGTCAACTGTTTGTTGATTACACATATCTTTGCTGATAATGGCCATGATGATCTGCCCCATGGGCTTACAGATATGGCTACTCAGGCTAATAGGTCTATAGTTCCCATGTTCAGGTGGATGCTCCACCTTTGTGCAAGGGGATAACAGTTGCCATTTCCCAGTCAGCTGGGTTGCAGCTGGTGGTTACACTATGATTGCAAAGAGTTCACAATACTGTTAGTAATCCTTGTTAGCTCCCATGTTGGACACAGTCTGGGATGTTAGCAGGTCCAAGAGATGCTGTGTCCTCCTTAGAGATGCCATTTTTGACCTGCCCTTTAGATATAGAAGGTATGGGATAGGTTGTAGGAATGTCATGTGGTATGTTTGGTGGGGACAGGGGAGTGATGTTGTCATAGGACCTGTCAGACAGCAGGCTACCTATGTCTACAGGCTCATTTTATGTGGTATCATTAGGCACAAGTTCACAAGCAATCTGGGCCTTTCCTCTTGGCTTACAAATGTAACTATACTATGCCTTGTGGTCATCCATTGTGGAGGAGGGTAATTTTGTCACATACTTTCTTTTACAGGACATCAAAACATCACTATTTGCTTGTTTCAGGTGAAGAAGGCATGGTTCCACGTTAGGGAGCTCTCTCACTCCAACTGTCACACAGCAATGCCCATCTCTTATTGACCAGCCTGATAATGGCACTTGTCCACCAGACAAGTTTGCTGTGCCATGAGGAACTTGTTTCCCTCCTGTCAGGTGCAGTCAAGTCTATCCAGTTGTACAGGTGCTTGCATAAATCATTGTTGTAGAGCTCAGTATAGTTGCCTGTTCCTTCTGAGGAGGGGTGGTGCAGTGAAGCTACTTATACCATCCCATAGGAGGTTATAATTTGCTTGGTTGAATTATATGACTATAACTGATGCAAGGGGGTTCAAGTATGATACTTACTGTTAATGAGACCAATTTGTGGCCAGATCTCACCAGAGAGGACTTCACAGTGGAGGTGCTGCAGTGGTCACCCATATTGTTAAGTACCTGATGCACTCTATTGTCTCCCTTTGTGGGGATGTCATGACACTGGACCAGGGCATTGCAGTTAAGGATGTGGACTAACCTTTGGTCATGTGAGATTGAGCATGACTAACCAAAACAGTTGGTGGGTAGTGAAAGTCACCCCAAACCATGGTGCTGTGATATATTGTGATAGACACAAGTACATTCAAATAAGCACAATGGGTGTCCTGCATCCTGAAGTTGCTCCTGTAGCTGGCAGTCACTTGATTAGGTGCACTTCTAGCAGTGTATAGCATCTGCATTGTTCCCAGGGAATCACACTGTGTACCCAATCTAGGTGTGCGTCTGTCTTTGATGAATATTTATGCACCACCTGCATTACCTTGCACACTATCAGTTTGAGGTGTGAACATATGGAAGGAGGTGTAGCCTGGTATGTCTGTGGTGCTGTTCACAGCTTTCAACCAGGTGACTGTGCTAATGTCACCAAATGCCAAGGTAGGGACACCTTCTAGTAAGTGTAAGTCATTGTTGGCATTCCTAGCATGTAGCAGCATAACTGTGATGTTGCTTGAAGATGGCATTTTCTCATTGGAAAGATTTTCTTAGAGAAACCTCCTATGGAATGCACTATGGGAATGTCAACAGCCTTGGCCAGTACACTAAACCCCAGGGGTGACAAGTGAAGACCATCTCTGACAAAGCAGCAAGGTCTGTTGAGCAAGTCATCCCAGGCTGACATGTAGTGGATCCTATTACAGTGACACAACATGCTAAGCCAATTATTGACTGCAATAATTTTCCATATGTATTGAGCCATGATCCTATATGAAGGTCAAATTCAGCTGAATGCTATGAGCATAACCCCAGTCCATTGTAAGCTCAGTTATGTCTCTACATACAGTGCGGTGAGGTATGTCTCTAGCTGTACACACTAACAGGAACTATGAAGTTGTCATACCATTATCTGATGTTGATAGACTTGTGTGCATGTGTGGTATGGCAAATCATGACACCTCACTGACAGCTAACTGTGAACTCTCCCATATGTAGCCTGGTAAGAGGGACATAAATGTGTCTCATGTTGTAGTCATCTATGACTAATAGGTTTGATGTTGTGATGTGCCTCAGGTGTGTCACCAGTGAGACACTGGTGCATGAGCTATTATGTGTACTGTGTTCTGCAGAGGTCTGATTATGTGTAGTGGGCTTCCATTTGGGTTTCTGAGGTGTCTATTGTTTGCGTGTGTGTGGTAAGGAGCTCCACACATGCAGGTGTGGGTGGAGTAGGAGTTGAGGTTTGCATGTTGGCAAACTACTCATTGTTATGTGTGTTTGCGTGGCGTATGAGTAAAGGGATGGGGACACTTTCCACATCCCATCTGCAGTCATTGATAATGCCCTTAGCAGTAGAGTCTTGCTTGTGTGTACATCACAGCAGGCCATCATTAGGCAGTGGCCTGACAGCTGCTGAAATGTAACATTATCAACTTTATATAGTTCTAAGGTAAAACATCACCTGACAGTGTGCCATAACATGGTTGAGTAAGTACGATGCTTTGTCACGTATGCGGCCCTAGCATTACCTATAATCCTGTTATTAGACATGGCTACAATAACACACCTACAAATATGACAATGTACAACTCCAGCAAAGTTAGGGTCATACTGCTACACCCTTGGAGTTGACAGCATCAAACACTCTGTAGGCATTCCTTGCAGTAAAAATGTGGATGTCTGTGCATGCACCGAGAACTTATTCAACACTGCAGGCATAATTTTGGACTTGAACTCTGAAATATCTGTCAAAGAACCACACAGCAGTGTGGATATAGTGTGACATGATATGGGAACACAGACATTTGTTTGGTAACAGAAATGTACCGTATGACGTATGTATGACATGCTGGAGGTACATACACACTTTGACCAAAGGTTGCCAACACTGTGCAACAGGCCTTGGATCCATGTCATGCAGATGTCCACCATTAAGCTGTTGAATGTCAGGCTACATGCACTGCTGTGAAATTTTTACCTAAGATAGATCACTGCTGCTGTGGTGGTTGTTTGAGTAACTTTGGATGTGCATGTAACCTGACATAGAAAGTTAGATTGTGATGCTGCAGCTGTGCTCCTAAACACCATATGGTCATTGCCCTTGTGAAATCCTAAAAACCCTAGAACACCTGGCATAATACATGCACACTGACATGAGTGCTCTGGTTGCTAATCCAGGCATCTACCTGGAAAAGTGTATGCCAAGCCTACGGAGGCTTGCATGATGTGGGACAACTATGTGGATGAACAAACAGGCTGTGGCCTGCTTCTCATTTAGAGCTTGGTACTCATGTTTTGATTCTGGTGAGAGGAACAGTATAGGTACATAGTATCCCAGGGGAGAGTGGTTGTGGTGTGACCAGCAGTGGTGATTTCCAGGCACCAGTCATTGAGGGGACCACCCTCTTTTCTGCATTCTTCTCAAGGTAATTGTGTCATTGCAGTACACACTGCTTAAGTAGTGTCCAACTACAGAACAACTGTGTAAACCCTCCTCCTAACCTTCACAGGGTGTACATTTTACTTTCCCCTCCATTGTTTGCCTTTGCTCTGTACAGACACAAACACCTTGGATGACTATTTGGTTGGAAACCATGATGGAATCAACTGCAGTACTGGATTGCACACAGGACAACTAGCATGCAGTGACAATTACTGTCCCCAGATCTCCCAGTAGTCTCATTTGTAAAGCCACTAACAGAAATATCCTGCAAAATTATCATTAACAATGTAGTTCCTCTGCAGAGAGCAGACTAAACCCATTTTGTTTGGGTCATGGGCAGATCATGCATATTCTAACTGGTGGACCTCATTGACTGATAAACTATGCAATGGGTGAGATGAAAATGAGTCACCCCACCTACCATGGCCTGCCAGGGCTTTTGACACTATTAGACCACCAGGCATTGTTGACAAACTGTAAAGGATGTCTACGAACTAGTATGTCAGCCGGCACATAGCCAAGTGTCTGTCCATCATTTTCTGTGATGATAGCACTGAGTAGTCCACCTCTACAATGAAACCAGTCACCAGTGGACTTTCCTCACAAATAATTCCAGGGACTACTCCTCTAGCCATTCCCTTCTCTGCCAGTGTCTGGCCACTATCAGTGACCTCAGACTGACTACATTTGCAGATGATTGCAAATTAGGAGCTGTCAATGAATCCCATACAAAACCATAAGTTATCCAGGATGGGCTGGCACACACATTCAGTTGCTGCCCCTGGCAATTACTACATGCCAGAGAATGCACAAAACCATCCTTTGGGAAGTCATCCACCCCAGTAAATATTGTACTATCTGCACACCGCCAACAGTTGACCCAGTACTCATGGACATATGGACACTGAAGGTGATCTAGCCTTTGACTTTCAAGGATTGGTAAGATGTGGGGATTCAGTCAATGTTGCACAACCTATAGAGAAAGGTATGGCATGTAAATCCCAGACTATCATTATTACACTGTATTTGGCACTCTCCACATCTATCACTGAGTGCAATGCTACCTTTGGTACGTACCTACATAGGTTTATCTAACAACTATAACAGCCACAGAGGTTCTGCAGTACACCAATGCTTAGTATACATAACATGTCCTATGCCAACCATGTCAAGGTTGTAAATGTGTATTCTGTCTCCTACATGCTTTGGAGAGGTGGTGAATGGCTGCCATACAGGGAAGTGCCAGATCCCACTGTGTACTTCCTGCATATCCAACAAAGGTATAGCACAAGAAGTACCTGTTCTACAAACCTACACCTTGACTGTGTTATAAGTAGGATGTGCTGTAGAGACAGGTATGTAACCCAGAGACTACACCCTATATATGACAGGTTCCCCATCCATGTGACACACACTTCCATTGTAATGGTCATGATGTGCAAGTTACACAATGAGATACAGAACAAGACAATCATAACTGGTGTAGGACACATGTCTATTGGACACAGGGAAATTGTAGATGGTTTATCTGTCACACCACAGCTTGTAGATGTGGCAGCTCTCAAAACCCTGCACACACTCACCATGGATAACAGACCTTGTTAGAGATTAGGGATGCATGACTAGGCTGAAAGAAGCTGTTGTTCATGTTAGCCTACTATACTATGAATCTATGGAACAATGCACCTATGCTATATTACCTGTCTGAAGACATTTTCCTTTTGTGCTGACATTCCAATCTGTGTTCTGATGTCTAGGGTTTCATTGTACCTGTGTACCCATAGGTGTGTCCTTCACAACCTGAAACTGAAAAATAAACAGTTCAATGAGACACCTTTCATTGTGTAAGTATAGAGACACTACAACATCAGCCAATGTACTGTACACAAAGTAATGTGGTTTGCTTGTTACAAATGGCAGCATGCAATATCTTTCAGTGACCTGTCCAAGTGACATGTCAAAGGCAACAATGGATTAAACAAATACATAGTAATTTATATAGTCACCCTGTGCATCAACACATAGCTTCATTTCCCTGCATGGATGACATGATGACAAGGATGTGGCACAGGTATCATTATGTGCACAAAGTGTTTTGTGGGGGTGCAGAAGTTCTAGACTGACCCAATAGGTTTTCAAGCGTGTGTGCGAGTCAGGAAGGGAAGCAGGCAAGATAGACCATGGAAATGTGGAGTGTGTGTCTGTAGATCACCTGAGTGTGACAGTGGTGTGTGAGTGTCTGCATGAACACAGTCAAGCTCTGTGCTAGCCCTACATATCTGCATGTTAGACAGCTGTGAGCCATACATGGTAGAGCTGACAGTTCACCAACTCCATCCCTGAGCACGGAAACTGGTTCTGACAGGAGTTGCATTGGCACCTCCATGCCCAAGGTCAGAAGTGGTTCTATTACTGAGGGTGACTGCTGTCTGCTGGGACTGTGTTCTCCACGGGAATGGCCAGGACCATGAGCTCATGGCCTTACATGTCTTGGTGTGGACAGCACACTCCTCTCCAGAGTGCTGGATGTACTGCCACTACAGGACTGTGACTGGGCACAGCCTCATGGACTCTCAGCTGATGTAGTTGTTGACTTATGTCCATGAGTCTGCAGCTCAACTCCCACCAGACATTCCAACGCAGACAATGTGCACCCAAAGGCAAATAGTGTACCATCTGTCTGAGATCATCGTCTTTCCACTGCATCAGTCAACAGATCCAGGGTATCAGCAACATACTGGAGGCAGTCACAGATGTCAGAATGTGCTGCATCCATAACCTTGAGCATTTGTCTGGAGTTCCTTTTGGACTGTGCCTGTGCCTCCATGATGGCCCTAAACATATGCTGAGTGACCCATGATGTGACATCTGAAACAGGTGGTGGAAGGACAGCAGGTCTCCTATGAGAACCCCAATTGATCTGCCTGGGTGGAACCTCACCATTTATTTGGCTATGACCAGTATTGACACTCACTGCAGCTATAGTAGTCACACTTTACTGTTCAATGTCCCCTCTCTCCCACTGTGCAATATATGTGGCCTCAGGGGACTGGGTATACATAGGCATACTGACTGTGTATTGTAATAATGAGACAGAAGGGGGATGTCAACCTCTGTGACAGATTCAGCACCTGCAACCCCCACCTGTGCATCACCTTACCTACCATTATCATCATAGTCTGATGAGACACTGACATCAGGTTGTGAATGGGACAGAGACCAACCCCCCCCAATCACCTGTGATAAGAAGGGAAAAGCAGTACATTAATACCTGCACTACTCTGCTCTGCAGTATTGTGTTGCAATATATGTTAAGCTGTATACACTGGTGTCACTATTACAGACTTGTTTAACCCCCAACCTCATACAGTAGGACATAAGGACATTCTTTTCTAACAAACATCTGTAGTTCTTGTAAATAAAAGCTCTTTACACAGGAACTCTCATGACCAACAATGATGAACACTGTTGACATCTATCAAAACTCAGCAAAGTTGACACATAAGGCAGTCTGTAATGTCCTGATAATACAGTGAAATCTATCAGTGTGCTCACACCTGCAAGGCATAGATATGATTCTAAACTGTATACAGACAGAAACTGTGCAGTTGGAATTCATGCAGACAGTATGTCAATGCAGCCAGCAGGCCTGGGATGACACTTTAGTGAATACATTGCACTAAATATACATCACTAACAAAACAGTGTTGTGCTTACCAGCAGTAGGAGCACAGTCTTGTCTGCTTCCTGATGGTCCTGTGGAGATTAGAGACAGAGGTAACATAAACAGCACCATGTGTTGCACTATAACAGGATAATACATCCAAAGATCCCACATTTACAGCAGGTACTATGTTAATCGTTATAGTGGTCACAATCTGAGCATATCATTCAAAGTAATGCTAACCCACCCCCAGAAAAAAAACACATGTGACACCCACATAATCCTCTGTACAGCCTGAGACACATTGAATGCTACAGTATTCCAATGCTTATTCAACTAAGCATACCTGGACACTTCTCTTACATGGAGATGGTGGCACCCACACCCACAACATACTGTATGAGGGATGCCTGGGAGCTGTATTGTGTTCCTAGGTTCATCAGGAATTCCTCAGTGGCTGATAATGGTTGTTCTGCCACAGGACCTCCACCAGTGACACCACAACTCTGGTCCCATCTGCTGCTCTTCTGCATGTGGAGTTGATCATGTTGGTTGCATAGTGTCGCACCTGCTTATATGTCCTGCTCTGGTGACCAATAGCATTCACATCATGGAGCATGTCAGCCCACAATGGTGCCCACTCATCCCTGTTTGCCCTACCCCTGGACAACAGGTGCTGATGGTGTTGATGCAATGCTTCTAGGATTATTTCATTTTCAATGTCTGTAAAAGGGCCCTGGATTTGGGGATACATATTTTCTGGAAGACAAGAAAATTGGAACACATGTCAGAATCACATATGTGGGAGTACAGTATGTAGAGATACGTCAATAAAGGATGGCTAGCACTATTCACTGCTGGATTACATGTCATACTCAACAGTGTGCAAACATACAAAGGATGTGGATGCATGTAGGATAGTAGCAATAGTAAGCTATTCCTGTTTGTACCCTGATGGATACTGATGTATGATCACACAGCCAGCACAGGAGCCACTGAGAAATTCCTGGTGAACCTAGGAACCCCTAAAGGTAACTCCCCCATAAGATATGAAAACAACCATGCCAAACAAATAGCAGTATACTATTACAACTGCTATCAAGGGAAAGTTCCAGGAAAACAGTGTACCTAATTAACGCAAACCATTCTACCCTTACTGTACACTAGTTCCTCTGTAGGTGTAACAAATGTGGAGATCGATGACTTGTCATCAGTACAGATAAGAAAGGTTTAATGATGAAATCCCCATTCTCCCTTACTATATTCAAACATACGAATCATGTTAGAAACAAAATGGTTACATACCTGATGGAGTACTACAATACTTCTCTGTTGAAAGGTGCAGATATATAAATGTTGAGTCAATGACTTCACCCTGCAAAGTTACTCTCATACATAATGCTTCCCCTAGTTTAATGTTTGCTTTTTTATCATGGTTTTCATTAGCAAGTGATTGCTTCTGAACCAATCTGTGCTTCTGGAATGCTAGTTGTAGCCTACACAGCTGATTTGCAGTATAATGAGCCAATCCCATGAAACCACTGAACAAGATATAAGGGGGTCAAAGAAGATTTCAACCCCTTTCTCATATGTTTGTGTGGAAATTACTGGGGTAAAGATACTATGTAATTGCAATGAGAATATCTGTAGCAGTGACTTTTTACATACAGATGTGTGTGCTACAGGCTGAAGCTGAAGCCGGTTCTGCAGGCAACAGGCATAGGTAGAGAGGGTGAACACTTTGCAGGGCAACAAGCTTTAAGAATAAGAGTGGGACCTGTAGCAGCCTTTTTGTATAGGCAGAGCCAGATGGAGGGAACCCACACCACTGGAAATTAGGTTATGTGTTCAAGGTAAGTATGTTAGCCAAAACTATCAGTCACAGCATAAAAGGCAAAATGGTTGGTGTGTCCTGCGAAAAGGTAAGGGTTACATTAACCATTATGTCATGCAGTTGTGCAACTACCATGTCATGTGTCATGTCATGGTAGTCCCCTGGTACATGTGTGCTGGCAACCCTTGCATCTAGCACAACCTCCATATACTGTATGTATGTTACTTGTGCAGCTGTGGTTGCCTGTAATATCACTAGCAAATCATTGTGGGCCACAGTCTGATAGTACTGGCCCACAATTTCAGTACACATTGGGAAATCCTCTAGGACTGCAGACTTATGCATGACTTAACATTCTCTGCAGTTGGCACTGTTGTAATAGGAGTGGCTAAGAACGGTCCTGTATGTAAGCCTTTGACTGATATTTAGAAGCAGACATTAAATCTGTACCATGTTGGGTTAATAAACAGGTGATGAGACAGACATATATATCACAGTTTATAATGTTGCTGTCAACACAAATGTAGTTTCAGTGCTAAACTCAGCTGTAGTTGAACCCAGGATCACGTGAACCAAAAAACTAATGCTCTAAATGCAGTTTACATACTGAGCTACTAAGTCATTGTTACAACAAGTTTATTTTTACATGTTGTACATGTAATTGCAGAGTTTCCTGCTATTAGATATTTCATTATGTCTCTACTTATGTGTATGGCTTTATATTGATGTATCTCTGCCCTAGAGTCCAAATTACAGTACTATTTTACTATTTTTCTTTAAGCTGATTTGCATGGTGTGACATCACTGAAACACATTTAATGATGGGAACTTGAGCATTACTATGTTTTGATTAAAACATCTGTGTTAATTAGCAGCTGTGTGGCTTGATGGGTTGATCGGGTGCAATGGTCCTCAGAGACAAATGGAGTTCTTGATTTCTCTTAAGTTCCTTGCACTTTCTGCCTGAGTTTGTCTAGCATTTTTACGCACCCTGTAAGGCTACTGGGGTCCTGCATTTCCATGGTGCTCCATCAGGTGAGTGCTCATTGGCTTACCAGTAATCATACACCCAAATTCCTGTAATATTGCTTAGATCTCCTGACCCTGGTGAGGAGTTATTTGGTGGGACAGGGCTAACCCATCCACTGTGGTATCAAACCAATCCTAGTACAGGAGATCTACCTCCAGATGTGCTTCTGGTTCTTCCAGCAAATCAATGCAAGTATTTAGTTAAAGAGCCTCTCTATCATGGTAGAATTTTTATCATATTAATATAGTAGATTATGTGCTTCTGGCTGCTGCCTGGTAACTCTACCATGTAGTTGACATCACTTTCCTTTTTCACAATGGTGAAAATACCATCCTAGGCTACCTGCAGTATACTGTGTTTAACAAGAATACCTACTATCATATGTTCCCTTACAGAATACTCTCTATCACCATATGAACATTTAGTTGCTGTTTTGCCTGTGCCAGATGCTTTAGGGCTATCACCGTGAGCTCCTAGTTTAGTCCTGAACTTTAGGACATGGTTTACAACAGACTTCTTGCAGAAATCACACACACTCATAACAAATTAAACATAACAACTCCATATCTTTTGACCATACAGTAACTCATAGTAAATCAATACTAATAAAATAATAAATGCTGCCAAGCCATTACGAAAAATGTATTTGCATAGCAACTTAAAGCTTAAGCTGTTTTGTTCAGGCATTACTGGACTTCATCAGAATGAATAAAGAACCACACACATAACCCCTTTTATAATTTCCACTTTGACCCAATTACTTTTTCCACCAATCAGGTTTCACAATCAATTAAATCAAGATAACACTGTAATCTTTACACACAAAATCTTCCTAGATGAACTTAAATAGACATTATGCAAAAAGTATATTTATACATGTGTACATAAACATATACCTCCCATATAAAAAAATCTATTATTTTAAGACTTTTAAATAAGATGTTTAAAAATCTTTAAATATACTTTATATTCAAACCTTCTCACACCTAAAACTAATACACTGTTAATAGAAACTTTGCCATTAATACTAGGGTGTTGTGTGGCATTTAATAGTGCACATTCTGCCCATTACAAGAACAATATTATTAAAGGACAATATGTTTGAGCAAGCAGAATGGTATCAGAGGATGTAGATTATGAAGAAGAAAGTAACCTACTTGAAATTCTCTTTAGAGCTAGAGGGTACCCTGATAGCCGTATTGCAGAAGTCAAAAGAGAAGTTGCAGTAGGTAGAAAGTCAAAGTTTAAACCTATACTAGGTACATCACAAGAGATTCTACCAAGGCATACAGATAAAGAGGAAGGAAATTTTGGCAATGAACTAGTATTAGAATTTAATGCTTGTGCAGAGCTTATAAGAAAGGCAGTTGAAAGTGAATGGGAAAAGTTTCTTAGTTTTATTGATTTAAAGGAATGTAGTAATCAACCCCTTAAAGTGGTCTATAGGAACTCTCAAAATATAAAGTGTTTATTATAAAATGTTCATAACAATGGAAGTGGTGATAGGAGAAGGAAAGGAACATATAAAAGTGAAAGCTGTACTCAGTGAACCTATATTTCAAATAAAGAGAAAATATTTTTAACAAGTAGGAATAAATGGGTAGAAAGTGCACAGTTTTACAACTGTGGACTTATATACCTAGCTCTGTGTGGGGAATGGGAATCCTTCTACGTCAGAAAGATGGGGCAAAAATTGAGAAGAAGGATTTATGAGCATCATTACTATATTCAAAGTAAAAAAGAGGATAATTCTCTTTATAAACATACATTAATATGTCAGAGAGCGTATTACTCTTTCTTTGTACTTGAGCAGGTAAAGAAGGAGGTTAGAGGGGGTATGGGAGGAAAAGATTGAATATAGGGAGCTGTGGTGGCAATTAACTTTGGAAGCCACCAGCCCACCAGGACTTAATGATTATACCTCCATAGCCCCCATATTCAAATTGAGTGCTGCTAGGCTTTGAAAGAAGAAATTCTGTTTTTTTAGTTAGATTAAATGTGTTATTTTCCAAGTGAACCACTAGAGGGGGTAAATACATTTTAATGTTTTAACATTTAGTTTATTAACTAGTGAACTTTTTTGGAAGTAAAAATTTTATCTATGCCAATATTATAAGCTGTAAAATATGTTACTTTTTTCATACTGTCACCTTCTTTATGCTTTCACAACATGTGTATTTATTTTATACACTTTTAATGTTTTAATGCACAAAGCACTTTTCAAACACTTTAGTTGCAATCAATTGGGGTAAACTGAGAATTTTCATTGGTGGTGATTTTAATTGGTGGAATGTCGTGAGATATATATATTAGTTGTTTTTAACTGAAGTTTCATGTATCTGATGAAGTCTGACTGAATAAGATGAAAATGCTGTGATTTTAATTGCATTTATGCTTTTCTACAACTATTATTAAACCAGCTTGTTTTTTTGAACTACAAGACTGTACTGAGTTCCTTTTCTGTGGTACCTATCTTTGTTTTGGTTTACAGCTATGGATAGTTACACAAAGAGTTGTATAGTTATGTTGGTCAGTGGATGCACCACCTCAGTGCAAGGGTAGAACAGGTGCCATAGTTCACTCAGCTTGTGTGCAGATAGTGGTGTAAGTATGAATGCAAGGGCTTCCCAATGGTGTTATAAACCCATGTCAGATTACATGTGGGAGTTAGCCTGGAATGGTAGCATATGCAACAGATGCTGTGTGCTTTCCATTGTAAGGCCAATTATGAACTGCTCTTTCAATATGGCTGTTATGGGACAGGTTGTAAGACTGTCATGTGTCACATGTGGTGGGGACTACAGAGTGTACATAATGCAGACAGTGTAGGAGTACAGGTTAGCTATGAGTACAGAACCATCTTATGTGGCATCATGATGTCTGTGGTCAGTGACTCTCTTGGCCTGTCCTTTGGGGATACACATGTCACTACGCTGTGTGTTCCAGTCCTGCTTTGTGTAAGTGGCAACAGGTGTGACTTACCATGTCTACACAACATCACAACAATACTACCTGAGGAGATTGTGCCACCATGTTAGGGCGGCATCCCCACCACAGCTGTCACACAGCAATGTCTACCTGTACACCCTGCTAATGGCACATGTCAACCAGTCTGTTGTGCTGAGCCATAACAAACTTGTGTCCCTTCTGTTCTGTACAGCCATGTTAATGCAGTTCTATTGCTGATGGCATAATGCATGGGTGTAGAGCTCTGCAGACATGCTGGTCCCATCTTAAGGGGGAGGTGCAGTCATGCTATGTCAAGCATCCCATATGAGGTTATAAATGGCTTTCTTGACATCTATGGATATTGTCTGCAAGGGGGGTACATGCCAGTAGTTATAAGTAGATTGGCATGTGGCCAGATCCTACCTGGGTGGACTTCACATTGAGAGGGGCTGTAGTGGTCACCCATATTACTACACACATGATGACATATGTTGGTTCCATATGTGTGGGGATGTCACGGCTCTGCTCTAGGGCAGTGTAGGTATGGACCAGAACATGCTCTGGACAAAGGAGCTGCAGCACCAGTAGGCAACACAGTGTGTACATATTATACAACCATGATGCATTTGTTTGCCTGTGGTCAGTACAGACATATTGCTTGACTCTCACCTTGCAACATGATGGATATAACTGCAATACTTACTTGCACAGAAGACATCTAGCATGTAATGTCAAGTGATGTCCCCAGATCTATGAGCTATGTCACCTGAAATGCCATGATGGGGGTTAGCATGGATACCAGCATTAACACTGCCATACAGCTACTGACACTAGGCCAAACACTGTTAATGTTGCTCTATGCCAGATCATGCCTACTGACTGTGACCAGCAGAGCCCTATGACTGTCACACTATGCAAAGGATGTCAGACAGCAGTCTCACTCCACCATCCTTGACCTGATTAGATTTATGTGTATATTAGAGAAGCAGACCATGGTGGAAACTGTGTATGTCATGTTCAGAGTGGTATGTCAGCTGGTGTATAGGTATGTGTCTAAGACTCATACCCTGGGAACATAGCATTAGGAGACCTATGCTGCACTGATGCCACTTACCAGTGGGATTTACCATCCGCCATTAATGACATGCCCCTTCCCTCCCTGCAGTCACAGCCACTGTCAGTGACCTCTGACTGGTACATTAGCGGGTGTTTGCATATTAGGAGCTGTCACTACCTCCCACAGAGACCCAAAAGTTATCCAGGATGGCCTATGACACAGTCAGTTGCCTAAGCCATTGACACAAACAGCATGCCAACCACTCCATGATACTACCCTGTGAGATATCATCCACCACAGCACAATATTGTAGTGTTTGCATACCAGACACACTTCAGCTATTACACATGACAGTATGGACACACTGTACTGTACCCTTTGATGGGCACTATTCATTAGGATGTGGGGATGCATTCACTGTTTTACCACTTATGCCGACAGGTTTTGGATGAAAATGTCAAACAGTCACTGCTATACTGACTGTGGCAGCCATCACACCTATCATTGTGTGCAATGACACCCTAGCCATCTTACAACTGCAGTAGAAGTGTAGATAACATGTCCTATGGAGTCCGTGTCATGACCGTACAAATGCTGTCCATCTTATACATGCTTTGATGGGGATGTGTATGTCCCCATATAGGGTGGTGTCAGATCCCACCATGTACCTCCTGCACGGCCATGACAAGAGTAACACATGTCTCAAATGTTCTACACACCTACAACATCAATGTGGTATACATAGCACATACTGGGGAGACTACTACCTAATGCACACAGTACAGCCTACATGAAACAGGCCCACCATGCATGTAAAGCACAGATCTTCTGTGACACACATCATGTGCAGGTTACATAATGGGATGCAGAGCATGACAATCATACCTGATTTTGGCCGGACTGGCCAATTGTCTGAACCAGACACAGGATATTTGTAGATGGGTGCACTCCATCACCACAGCTTGTATATGTATAAGTTCCAAAAACATAGGTGACATGTATCAAGGGTAGCAGACCTTATCAGAAATTATGAATGCATGAGTACACTGACTGCTGCCATTGTCCTAGTTAGACTGTCACACACATATGAATCTATGGAGACATGCACGTATACTACTATTCCTTGCTGATATCATATTTCTGCTGTGCTGCCATGCCATCATGTGCTGTCGTACTTGCACCGTGTGTCCATAGGTTATCCCCTCAGACTCCTGGAACAGAAACATACATAGGTCCATGACATACCTGTCATTGTGTAACAATACTACCTGTACAACATTGTACAACATTAGGTACACAAAAGTATGTTGCATACTCATGACATATGCCAGTATACAGTATATGTTATTGACTACTACAAGAGGCATGGCAACACAATACTGCAGTTCATAAGTACATGTCAAGTAATATAGTCACCCTGTGCATCAGATACATAGCTTCATTTTCCCGCATCAATGAGAAGGATGACAGGGATATGGCACAGGTATCATCACTTGCACAGGGTGTTGTGTATGGGTGTTGGAGGCCAAGGCTCGCCCATGCGGTTGACAGCATATGTGTGAGTCAGGAAGGGGAGCTGGTTAGATAGACCATGGAGAGGTGCCATGTATGTCTGTGGTGACCTGCATGTGACATACACCATTGTGTGCTTGTACACAGTCAAGCTCAGTGCTATCCCTACATGGGTGTATGTTGGACAGCTTTGGACCATGCATGGTAGAGATGACAGTTCAACATCTCCGGCCCTGAACACAGGAACTGCCATGAGTTGCATTGGCACCACATTGCCCAAGGCCAGATGCGATGCTAGTACCTGATTGTGACTGCCCTCTTCTGGGGCTATGTTCCTCACTGGACTGCCCAGGAGCACAAGTCCATTGCCTGCCACATCTTGGTGTGGATAGCACACTCTCCTCTATACCACTGGATATACTGCCACTACTGGAGCGTAACTGTTCATGGCCGTGTGGACTTTCAGCAGATGGTGTTACTGACCTATGTCCATGGGTCCGACACCCTACTCCAAACACATGTTCCAGGTTAGACAATGTGCGGTCCAAAACAGAAACTGTCTCAGTCCACTGTCTGTCAACTGCATCAGTGAAATGATCCAGGGTGTCCCAAATGTGGTGAAGGCAGTTACAGATGTCAGTCTGTGCTGCATCCATAACCCTAAGCATATGTCTGGTGTTTCATTCAGAGTGTGCCTGCTCCTCCGTGATGGCCCAAAATATGCGCTGAGTGATCCATGATGTGATACCTGCAACTGATGGTGAATCAACAGCAGTCCTCCTATGAGCTCTCCTGTCAATCCACCTATGTGGAACCTCACCAGCTCAATGGCTATAGCCAGCGTCTACACTTACTGGACCCATAGTTGCCACACTGTTCTGTCCAATTTCTCTACCCTCTGACTGTCAAATATCTGTGGCCTCTGGGGACAGGGGTATATGTAGGCATACTGACTGTGTGCAGTGACAATGGGAGCAGAAGAGGGATATCAACCCCCGGACAAACGTACCTGTGCCTCACTGTGGCCACCGCCATCATCATCAGAATCTGAAGAGACACTGACATCAGGTTGTGTGGGGGAGAGAACCCAACCCGCCCAGTCACCTGCAAAAAGTGAGAGAAAAGCAGTACATTACTACCTGCACTATTATGTATAGAAAAAAACAAAAAGACCCATAATAATGGGGATCCACAACTGCATTACTAGACTCACATCTTCTCATCTCTGCTTTCATGCACAACAGACTTCCTCACAACAAGAATGTACAGATTTGACTCAAGGCCTTTATAACAAACACGTCAGGTAACACAAGTGACACATGACTAGTACACTTTACCTTTCAGTTATGCAATATGACACTATACCTGATAAAACAATACATGACACCCAGTACACCTATCTGAACAAATAAATAAAAATACAAGTTTCAATGCTTAAGGTATGTACTATCAACCTTTCAGTTTTTAAAAGGCATGTCATATCACTTGCCTCATGTACACCAGGAAGCTTATTCACTCTTTACTATATCTGTAAAATTGTTTCTGTTTGTTTAACTACACTCCTATGATTACCAACTCTAGCAACCTTGAGTAAATGTTCCAGACTGGAACATGCAAACATTCTACTCTGGTTACGCACAAGATTAAGTGTACATAGGGTATTATTATGGCCCTTAACTGTCACAGCACATATATGTTCCATAACAAAACAGAATCAAGCTTACCAGGAGCAGGACCATGGCCTTGGACAACACTTGCCAGACTTGTAAAAAAGTGAGGGTGAGGTAATTTCAGTACCAACGCATGTTCCAGCACAAGGTAATATCTGCATATATCTCATATGTAATGTACCCACTGTGTTACTTGATGTACTGGTGACATTCAAAGTATGAATGTATAACAGAGCTTAAACCTCACCCCCCCAAAGCACATTGATCTGCCACCCATGTACAGGTATGTACAGTCTGACAGACTGACTGCTACAGTATTACAATGGTGATCACAGTAGGCTTACCAGCATGCTTCTCTGCTGTGGACACTGTGGCACCCTCCTCACAATGTATACTGTGATGGATGCATGGGGGCTGTCATGTGTCCCTAGATTTGCCAGGAATTCCTCAGTGGCCTTGAGTTGTTGTTCTGCTGCAGGCCCTCCACAGGTGATGGCATGATCCCTGGCTACATCAGCTGCCCTTCATCATATAGCATTCACTATGTCCATAACGTGGTGTTGAACCTGCTCATATGTCCTCTCCTTGTGGCCACTGGCATTCACATTCTGGACAAGGTCTGCCCACAATGCACACCATTGTTCTCTGGCATGCCTACCCCTGGATAGGAGGATGTGGTGATTCTGGCATAGTCTTTCAAGTAGTAGTTCATTCTCCACATCTGAGAAAGGGGGAATGGCATCTGTGATACCTTATTCCTGAAAGGCAACAAAAGAGAAACACATTACAGGATCAGATACATGGACATCTACTATGTACAGATACACCAAGAACAAAATGGTTGGCACTATCCACTGCTTGCTCACACATGTCGTACCTCACAGTATGACAACATACTACGTGTGTGGGTACATCCAGGATAGTATCATTACTGAGGTATTTCCCTGTATGCCATGAGAGATTCTGCTGTATGATCATATGCCCAACACTCTGTCCACTGTGGTGTGTCTCCTAAGGCCAGCCACCCAATAATAATATGTCATAAGACCAGTGCCATACAAATAGCAGTGTGTTATTACAACCTCTAGATAGGGACAGTCCAACAACACCAGTGTGCCTCAATGACAAAAGACAATGCAACCCTGATGTTTTGTATGTCCCTTGTAGGTGTAAGACAGCAGGATATCAATGACATGTCATTACCACAGGTGTAAGACAGGCTTACTGCTGTAATCCCTATTCCCCACACCTCTATCATACCATCTGCATTCTGTTATACACAAAAAACAGTTACATATCTGCTGGAGTGCAGTACTCCTCTGTTGAAAATTGCATCTGGTAATGTTTCACAAAGGCGTGCATTATGTGAGAAAGCCTCATGCAGAATGTTTCCCCCATAGCCAGTTGCTTGCATTTTTAATGGGCTTCTCATTAGCAGGTAATTGCCTCTAAACCAAACTGTGGCTCTGATATGCTAATTGAAGCCCAAACAGCTGAATTGCACTATCATTAACCAATGGCATGCAACCACTGTGCAATACATAAAGCCTTCATGTAGACCAGGGCCCCTTTCTTAGCTGTTGAGATGGACATTAGTGGGATGAGGAGACTACTTTGTTACAGAGGATAGGTCTGTGGCAGAAACCTTTACATAGAGCTGTGTGTACCACAGCCATTGCAGAGGAAGAGGGTGTGAACAATTTGGAGGACAACAATGTGTAGGTGTACCTGTGTCAAATGCATCAGCCTTGTTGTAGAGGCAGACCTAGGGTGAGAGTACCCTTTACACTCCAATTAAGGCATGTGTTTATGGTACGTATGTTATGCTATTGTGTCACTAACAGAGTACTAGGCAACATATAGTTATACTATACAGATATGTGATGTGTGTCCCTAACTGCAGGCCTATGACTTCCAGCACTGAAAAGCAGTTGTTACATTTGCAATGCTTTGTGTGAATAAAGAGTACATGTGTATTTCATTACTTGCTGTTTTCACAATAATGTCATCTAACTGCAACACAACCTTGGATTTGAACCCAAGCCTGTGAGTGGCAAAATGTACTATATGCAAGGCATTTAAAAGACTGAGGTGAGTCACTGCTAGAGCAGGGGTATTTGTAAGATATATGTGCACACATACAGGCTGTGACAAACATTTCCCACACCCATCAATCTGTGCATTGCTTTATATGGCTGTATTTCTGCACCAGGGTCCCAGTTGTACTTGTACTTTGCCATTGATGCCTTAGCAGGTGTCTTTCTATGTATTGCTGATAAAAGGGCACATTTACCTGCTATAACAGGCTTCACTTACATCCATAATCATGTCTTTGGGTGTCTAGTGGTGTACTATTGCACCAGAGTCCAAGGTACACTCCCATTTATTCAATTACTTTTAAATTCTAGTTTGCATGGTGCGGCACACAGCTCCACTGAAACACACCTAATGAATGTAACTGGTAATTATTATGTTTTGTTTAAACCACCTGTTTTAATAAAGAGTTGTGTGGTGTGGTGAGTTGTTGCAGTATGTTCTAGGTGTGATGGGATCGTTTTCAAAATATGGCAGAGGTGTTTATTTTGTAATGCTGTCCTACAATGTCATAAACAAAACAGTGTAAGAAACTTCTCTGTATGGAAGATTTTCAGTCCATATATTTCTAGTTAATCACTGTATATTAATCAGATCAGACAATAGTAGTAGAAGTAGCAAATGTAAACTCGTCAATTCAAAAAGTAATAATAGAAAATATATAATTCTACAGCATTACTAAGTATTCAAAAGTAATCCAAGCAAGGCAGACAGTTTGTTTCCAGGCGAAAATCCTTTATTAAGTACACAGACAAGCGATCCAAGTAAAACAAAAATAGAGTAATAATTTCCTCACAAGCTTTCTAAATATATATATACTTTTTATCAGGCATGGGAGTGGTTTATTGTGCTGTAAAACAAAGTGTTATTGGTACACATGTTAAATTCATATCCCTTCCCCCATCAGTGTGACATTCGAGCTTGTCCTGCCCTACCTAGTAGCTGTCATAATAATATATAGCCCTAATGTACTTTAATGGTACATCTTATTTAACCAAATTATTAAGTAGATTATTAAGTCTGATTTTATACAAGGCAATATACTACATGGCTGGAAATATATCAACCTTAGTTCATTTTGCGATCAAAAATTATATATAAATATATACATATACATTTTGCATGTAAAAATCAATTTCTATTTTCATAACCTATTGTTAACAAAGATCGCTTTCATCCTTCTAGACTTCTTCAGGCCTTTGTACAAGAACCCTAAAAACCTATATAATTGTATAATTAGTTAGTATTGTTATTACCATCATTTTGAATAAAGTGGAAAAAAGAGAACCAGAAAAAAAATAAAAATAAAAAATAAATAAATATATGTATGATGACGGAAACAAAATATACACTTAAATTTCAAATGATTTAAAATGGTATTTAAAACCAATTTGTAGAAAAAAATAAAATCAAATACAATTAGTCATGTAAACAATGTGGCAATTTTCTAAGTTCCAGTGCACTTTTAATTGAACAGTAGTAGTTTAGTAGAGGGTTTCTAAAAGAGTTCAGCTTTAATTGCCACATGAGTTCATGTTTCTCCAGAATATTCTGGATGTCTCCTTCAAGATCACCAATATCTATGCAATCCAGGATCTGGAACTTAAAACCTGTGTGGCTTTTATGAAGAGAAAGGTGTTTGGCTAGTGCATTATTTTTACATCCAGAGCAGATTTCTGACAGATAACATGAAATCCTTCGCTTGAGTTTATTTACAGTCTTGCCCACATAGAATGCATTACATTCATTGCACTGTGCCCTGTAAATTACTTTTTTAGCGTTACAGTCACCCCCTGCACTGGTTTTAATGATCTTCTTTAAATAAGGGCAATAAAAACTATCACCTTGCTGTATAAATATACAAAATGTACAATTAGTTTCACATCTTTTAGTGCTTTTCTCACATGGTCTAGGTTTAAATTCAACAAAACTTCTAATATTCCTGGCCTTCCTATAAACAAATGATGTGGCTTCACCTAAGATGTTAATCAGAAAAGGGTTTCCTGTGACAATGTCCCAGTTTTCTTCAATAATATTTTTGATACTGTGATAATCCAAAGTGTATGTCAGTATGCAGCTATTTTTGCATTTGTTATTCACTGTGGGATTACTTAACATTTTTCTACTGGGGAGGTTGAGTGAAGGTGCTTCAGTCCCTTTCAGTTCTATAATGGTTCCAGGATGTTTTTTAACATCTGACTTTCATAGCCTCTCACTAGAAAATCATTCTCTAAGTTGTTCAGGTTTCTCAAAAATGGTTCCATCTCAGGGTTCTTGTACACAGACCTGAAGAAGTCTAGAAGGACGAAAGCGATCTTTGTTAACAATAGGTTATGAAAATAAAAACTGATTTTTACATGTAAAATGTATATGTATATATTTATATATAATTTTTGATCGCAAAATGAACTAAGGTTGATATATTTCCAGCCATGTAGTATATTTATATTGCCTTGTATAAAATCACAGACTTAATAATCTACTTAATAATTTGGTTAAATAAGATGTACCATTAAAGTACATTAGGGCTATATATTATTATGACAGCTACTAGGTAGGGCAGGACCAGCTCGAATGTCACACTGATGGGGGAAGGGATGTGAATTTAACATGTGTACCAATAACACTTTGTTTTACAGCACAATAAACCACTCCCATGCCTGATAAAAGTATATATATATATATATATATATATATATATATATATATATATATATATATATATATTTAGAAAGCTTGAGAAATTATTACTCTATTTTGTTTTACTTGGATAAACTTGTCTGTTTACTTAATAAAGGATTTTCACCTGGAAACAGACTGCCTGCCTTGCTTGGATTACTTTTGAATACTTAGTAATGCTGTAGAATTATATATTTTCTATTATTACTTTTTGACTTGACGAGTTTACGTTCGCTACTTCTACTACTATTGTCTGATCTGATTAATATACAGTGATTAACTAGAAATATATGGACTGAAAATCTTCCACACAGAGAAGTTTCTTACATTGTTTTGTTTTTAGACCCACTACACTTTAGTGTGTTATTTTGAGACTTTGGGGATACCACGGAGATTACAATGTCATAAACACATACAGTCATTATAGCTCTATTCATCTTAGCTAAGCAAATCTGCGCAATGCAGCACATCACTTAGTGTTGCACTAAAAAATATAAAGAAAAGAAAAAAGGGGTGATAAGAAAGTGGTGAAATGGGGCAAGTAGGGGGAAAACATAGTGAATGGCAAGTAGGGATGTGCAGGAATGGTGTAGGAAAGAACCATAGTTTTCCATTTCTTGTACATCAACAACTGTGCACCTTGACAGAATTTGTACATGACTTTGAACTCTCCACCCTGGAAAGAGGGGTGAGGACAACATAACTACATTGTCAAGCCAATTGGACCAAATTATATATGTCCAGTAGATGTGTGTGTGTGAAATGGAGAACTATGTATGGGATAATCTTTTTTTTTTTTTTGGGACACGTGCCCAATTTGTTTTTAAGGTGAGAGTGGAATGTTGGGGAAGGAACATAGGTACATGTGGGAGAGGTATGCTAGCTAGGTGAGGATGCATTTGCAAGCAGACAAGACAGACAAGACAGTAAACAGGGGCAGTGTGTGACACATGAGGAAAGTGAACACCTTGGATAGGGAGGACATTGAGGAGATTTTGGAATCCGAGTCCCATGTGGCTCCAGTCAGGAGCAGCATGACTCACGTCCACACCCATGGGACTATCAGCACTTCTTCATCACTGTTCCAAGGGTGGCTGTACTGGAGGCTGGACACCAGGACGAGGCTGCCCCACCAGGTTGGTCAGCATGTTCTCAGTCCAGCACAGGTGATGGTCATAGCCACAGTAGACTCTCCTGTGCATCAGGACTGACAGCTCATCCCAGCTGCCAACTCCCCCTCTGCCACCAATCCCAGAGGGGAGCCTGGCCATGTCTCATGGGGCAGTAGTACCTGACACCACAGATAGCCCAGGGGCAGCAAAGGGGGCACCACTGGTCTGGGTCCCAGACATGCTGGGAACCAGTGTCATGGTCAGTTGAGGAAAGGTAGGAGATCAGCCAGAAATGGCCTACCTTGATGTGCTGTGGTAAATGAGGTATAGCAATACGTTACAGCTAGTAATAACCAAACCATTGTTAGTATTAACAGAATGGAACATTGTATTTATTAATCCAAATAAATATTAATGTATATTATGTACAACACAACATTAAGTAACATAACAGTTGGTATGGTAACAGCATGCCAGTGTGAAAGAAACCATAAGGCCAACACAACAGTTAGTTTAACAAAATATATTAATATTGAATCATAATAAAACATAATAATAATCAACCACATTTTCCAGAATATGGTTAGTTTAACAAAGTATGTTAATATTAAATCATAATAACGCATAACAGTAATGAATATATTCAGATAAGGGGTGGGTAGATAGAGAAAAAACATTCCATTAGTGATATTGCAGATGATATCCCTGAAAACACCAGTAATACATACTTCTACAGGTGTGTACTGTCAGTTGTGATTACATTGACTACAGTTTTCCTATAGCTGTTGTAGCATGTACATACCTCTCAATCTGCTAGCATGGGACAGTAAGGGCCAAACACTACCAAATGCAGGTACATAACTACACAGAACCATGGTGTTCTGTAAATAGATGTGGTAATGCATTGCATTCCAGGTAATAATTTATCTGGTAATCATGTGACAGCTGGATTAGGCAGTTTTAATTACATTATGAGAAATCATGACACTTGAGAGGCATGTTTGTGTACAGTAAATAAACTAGACAGCTGTCATGCCTTAGTTGGCTGGCATGGGAGTAGAACCCAATAGCTGTGACTACAGGGGACATCTGAAAATAATGTGATAACTGACTGCAGCAACATAGTCCAGAGATGCAAGGGGTACAGCCATATTGGGATTACACAGATTTATTTATGAATCAACAATGCTGATGAACACAAATATCTGCACATAATAAAGGGCTACCTTACCCATATATATATTGTGTTCCTGGGGAGAGAGATAATGTGAGCATTATGTGACTGATACTGAAAATGTAGTTCGACATACCACTGGATTTGAACCAAAGACTGTGTGTGACAAAATGTACTGTGTACAAGGCATTTTACAGACTGAACTACTGAGTCACTGCTAACTACTGGGTGACTAATAGGGTCTATATTAGATCACCGAACACTTAAAAATGTGAACGGTGATTAATTGACCCTATGTAGGTGAAAGCTTACAATGTCGAAGTGTCAGAACAGCTTCGCTGTTCCAACAACAAAAAATAAAAAAACTATTTCAAACATTACATTAAGTGTGGGGGGGCTTTACCCCCTACACCCCCCTACTTAAATATACCACCTCTGAGACCACACTACAGTGCCGAAAATGACAAAGTACTAAAGCTGTCAAGCAAATTCTTTCCCAGGGAAAGAATTCAATTAACAGCCACTTCAATATTTTGAATTTTCAGCCTTTTATGTTCGACCAAGACACATTTGAAAGAATGCGTCTTCGGTCTTGTAATACAGACCTTAGTGATACTTGCCTGGAGATCACCTGGAACCATGGTATGAATTGAGCAATGCAAGTTACAGGACATTCCTCTAGCATTCTAGTACGGTTACAGTGTTATACCAGACTGCAGTGACAGTAGGTCACATATGCATGGAATACAACCATACTGCATATATTAATACAGCTTTATTTTAGAATCAACAAATCTGGTGAACACATTTTATTGTTATTGTTTTGAAATATCTGTAAAGTCCACACACCATATCTGCCCATGGAGTGGAATACCTCACCTATATACCCTTATTACCTGAAGTCTGTGGAAGAGAGAGCATTATGTGACCAATATAGGTCTGGAGACAAGCTGGAACAGTACTATGAGTTCAGCAATACTATTTGCAGGCCATTAAATTTGCATTCTACAGCTATTGCAGTATTATACTTGACTGCAGCAACCTTACATTACAGAATTAATGCATACAGCTCTACTGCAATGGTTATTACAACACAAGCCTGCTGTACACCATTTTGCTTACTGTTATTGGTATTGTTTCTTGACTTTATTGAACTACAGTTGGTATTATTCACTTATTGCACTCCAGCTCTAATTCCTCATTTATTGTACTATAGATTTTCTTGTATATACTTTATTGCAGTTAATGCTTTACTCTTTCATGCTTATTGCACTACAGTAAGCATAATACATCCGTACTCACCACACTCATGGTGCAACCTGGCTAGGCACCCTACATGGGACTCAACATTGCAAGCCCTCTCAGCTGCAGCTGTTGGGAGAGAAGCACACTATTATGGATACCAGTTTTGCAGACGTTCAGCTTGCATTTTGTTAAGGCAGCAGAAAACATACTTATGTACTTGTGGGGCATTTCCTGCTCTTGCTTCTTGGACCCAGGTGTCCAAGGTTCCCCTCTTTCTCCTTCTCGAGTCATCATGATGGGGATGACCCTGCTTACATGTGTGCTGGATACCAACAAAACCCATGATTTCCCTAGCCAAATGGTCCCAGCCCTCTGCCTTACACTCCAGGCCCTGGAGTCCACCCTGCATCAGACTAGCTTCATGGTTTTTAACAAGGAACCAAACCATGACCCTAGACTCCTGAATGCTCAACTTCTGCACCCAAAAGTGGCACCTTCACCAGAACCACCTGCTGTATCACCAGTTGATTAAACTCCAATGAATGCCACAGAATTCCCATCTATTGCACTTAATATAGGCTGTTTTCCTGCCCTTACATGTCATTTAGCAACATTTAAAAAAGGGTTGTGTCACTTAGCATCACACAAACCAGATAAATCGAGCTGAGCAGCTCAAAAACTCACACAACCATGGTTTGAGTAAAGCTTAGCGCTGCAAAAACATTAGCAGCCATTATCATGTTTATGCGATGCTTAGCATGGTTGAGCAGAGCTCAGCAGATCTCAGCAGCATGTAGCAGTGCCATATTTTACATTTCTGTTCTTAAATTATACAAATATGCTACCTTAAATTATATACATGTTCTCCCTGCTATAGAATCGAACACAAGACCTACTACAAATGAAACCAGGAATCTACGCATTTAGCTACATGGTTATTATTAAAACCACTATCTCTTCACATATACTACTGAGCTACCTGTTAGCAGTGCTGAGCACCATGCAAACATGTGTAAACAAAACTTTAAATAAATAATTAATTACATACAGTTTCTATTTTTAGATGTCTGGCATGTATGTATAAGCAGTGCTAGGCTCTGCAGTGCTTCGCGCAGCAAATTGCAAATGGGAATAGTAAAAATGAAAAAATAAAACAAATAAAATAATTACATTAATTATGAGAATTGATTACACATAGTTTCTATTTTTAGATGTGTAGAAGGTGTCAACTGTCTATATGGGTGTGCTGCTTGGCATTGTTGAACACCGTACTGTGCCATGCAAACATAAAAAAAATTAACATAATTAAACAAAATTAAATATTACACATTTAACAGACTTCATTAATGGGTTCCTACTTAACATCTGACCTGGCATCCACAGCAATGGGTAGTAACTTGTTCATTTTCAGATCATAATGCATTCACTTTTGAATTGTCTTTGAACTCTCATAATAATGTTAAAATAAGAATACCAGCATATATAACAGGTTTACAAGACTTTAAAGAATATTTTATTAAAGAAAATGTCTCCTTTATAGAAATTAACAATACAATGGAAATGGATGCTTCCGAAATGTATTTATGGGAAGCTGTAAAAGCATATCTGTTTGGTAGAATCACTAATTGGCTATCAAATAAAAAAACAATGGGGCAAAGAATTACATGAAATACAGGGAAAACTTGATAAATTTATGTTAGAAAACCAGAAGAAAAAAACTAAAAAAAACATAGAATAGATCAATAAGCTAAATGACAAATACTTGGAAATTTTAAATCATAAAAACAAAATCAATCTTGAGAAGTTTAAGATAATTAACTTTTCTATCAACCCAAAGTCTATGCACAATCTAGCAAAAAAAAAAAAAAAAAAAAAACAAAATTACTCAGTAAATCTTGTCGCATATAAGAAATCTATTCACATAGAAAGAAAAAGAAAAGTAACAGAAATAGAAACTATTCTAAAGGAATTCACAGATTATTACAACAAACTTAATAAAATTACTATATTAATAGATCCAGAGGAAACAATCAAAACATTTATTAGAAAAAAATATATATAAAAACTAGACTATCAAATGACCCAATGAAATTAATTGAGAAACCAATTTCTATGTCTAAACTTCAAAACCAAATTTCTAAAGTAAAGTCTAATAAAACACTAGGTAATGATGGAATAATAATCAAGAAGCCCAACACATATTACATAAAGTTTTTTTCTATAGTTAAGGACTTAACTAAAGTTCCTCCTTTTTGGAAATATACCCTTATCTCTCCAATTTTAAAAACCAACAAGGATCCAATGCTCTTCATGCAGACCCATTTCACTTCTAAATGTAGATTATAAACTATTCCTGACAATTTGTGCTAATAGACTAAAGCACATTCTACCTTCTATCATTGATGAAGATGAAACTTGGTTTATTTTAAATAGAAACACCTATGGTAATATTAAAAGAATAATTACAAAATTGACTATGCAAATAACAGAAACAAGAACTTAACATTAATGAATCTTCATATAAATAAAGCTTTTGACTCTGTCAACTGGAAATTTTGTCAGGAATGGTATGTGCGATCGTGCGTTTGCACGACTCAACAGGATGAATTATGGAACACTTCTGAGGGCAAATGTAGAAAATGATTTGACAGAAAACCATTTTTGACATTTGTCCATGTGTTTGACTGGCATAGTGCATTTGCATTATAGCCATTCAAACCTCTGTGACTCGCCATTGCATTTTTTTTCTGTTGTCCTTTTGATGTAATAATGCACATTGGACAATGGACACACAACTTAATGAATGTAAACCACTGGCAATATCTTTTCCTAGTTGTAGAAGCATACAAGTTTTCTTTCAACTTTGCGCATCTTAATAATCTCTATACAGATTGCCTTGCGTATGTCAAAATAGGTAATTTCACTTCTGATTCTATGCAAATATTAAAAGGAATTAAACAAGGACACCCTCTTTCACCTCTACTTTTTACCCTAGTTATGGAACCTTTTCCTAATTGTACTAGATCAAATACAAATATAAAAGGCATTAAAATAACACAGAATTCAAGTTCTAAAATTCAATTGTTTGCAGATGACAGCTTATTGACATAGAGTGAAAATAATAAATCTATATTTGCAACTTTTTTAGCAATGGAACTATTTCAAAGAAAATCTTGTTTAACATTTAATGATAAAATAAAAATGTTACCGATAAACAAAAATAAAAACAAAATCCCAAATACGTTCCTTAAATATATTGTTAAAGAAAAGAAAATGAATTATTTGGGAATAGCCATAATAGATAATGTTAGAGATATATTAAATTATAATTATACTATTTGCATAAA
The DNA here is from genome assembly GCF_019279795.1 of Protopterus annectens. NCBI lineage: Eukaryota > Metazoa > Chordata > Ceratodontiformes > Protopteridae > Protopterus > Protopterus annectens. Next base: position 172,369,003 of record NC_056743.1, on the reverse strand, counting down.
TAAGATAAAGAATCTAATGGACAAATGGAATAAAATTGTCTTTACAATGGAAGAAAAACTCTCAATCTTCAAAATGATTATCTTGTTAAAAATCCTATATATTATTCAGTCATTAACAATACCTCCTATGAAAACCTGCATTAAAGAATTTAGCACTTTAACTTTGAAATTTGTTTGGTTCCCTGACAAACCAAGAATTGCATTTAATCATCATATAAGAAACTGGGAAGTAGGGAGAAGAGGACTACCAGGCATAGAATTATATTCAGTATCATTAATAATGAATACAATCCCCTGGATTCACGAAGCTACATGCAAGTATAAGGCTATTCTTGCAATGAGTAGTTCTTGTCCATTTAGGATAGCAGCGCACCTTGCATATGCATTAAGGCCTGCTGCTATCTAAATGAAATGGACACGAAGCAGAAACGAGTGCAGGGGGCATGTGTCAGCAGTGCCTGTACCTGAAACATGCCCCCTTCTCTCTGAAAGTGCCGTATGGCACTTTCTGAAACAGATGAGTGTCAAACTATATAATATTAGAGCCTGGCTCTAATATTATATAGTAAATGAGTGTCCGCAGACACTGAAATGTAAATAGCTAACATTTCAGTATCCACGGACACTGAAAAAAAATAAAAAACACAAACACCTAGAAGGCAGCAGCCTTCAAGTACACACCCCAAATGTATGCACTCTTGCCCTACATGCATGGACGTAGTAGGGCAAGAGGAAAGGAATAAAAAATAACAAAATGTAATAATATTTTTTCATGAAATAAATCTGAAAGTTTAAGCACCGCGTAGCTTGTTTGGCAATGTGCCACTATGCTTAGCCTGGCTGAAATCCTGAAAATGATAGACAAGTGCTTCTGTGATTGAGCACATCATAAAGCTGCTGTAGCATAGTGGTACTGCCATAGTATAGCATGTAGAGCATGCTCAGTTCAAATCCCCCTCTGGCGAATTATTTAATAAACTTTTAAGGAATGTGAATGATAGATGTCAATCATATGGCTCATGTATAGCACAGTAGGGATGGGAATATATAAAATATAAATGTAAAAAATAATTTATAAAGTTAATGAAAAATAGATTTAAGCAATGCTTTGCTAGTATAAGCATTGCTTACCTGCTTTCAGCTCTGCTTAGCTGGTGTAAGCATTGCTATGAGGATTTGCACAGAGCTAAGCATAGTTCAGCATATTAAAACTGTCCAATCATGAAAAAGTGCAGTAAAACTGCCCTACGTAAACTGCACAGGTGGGAATACAGCCAAAACATTTGTGATTGCACATAGCAGGACCAAAATGGCTAGCATTGGAGATGGTGTGCACTTCCGAACTCAATGTTGGGGCATCCAGGAGTCCAGGGTCATGATTGGGCTGATCAAATCATGATGACAGGCTGCTGCAGGGCCAGTACCAGGACTTGCAGTACAAAGCAGAGGCCTGGGACCAACTTGCACGTGATCTCACCAGTGTCACTGGCATACCCCGGACTGGGGAGCAGGTACATCATCACCATAATGACCTGAAGCGGTGGAGGGGTGCACTCTTGGACCATTGGATCCAAGAAGCCTGAGCGCAGGATGTCCCACCTGTCTGTAAGTATGCAGTCTTATATATCTCTAAGTATGGAAAAAGTTCAACTTGTGACTGTGCAGGCATGATTAATGTGTGATGTCTTCCCATACAGCTGCTGTGGAGAGGTCCCAGAATGTGCAGGCTCATGTCCAGCAACTGGCCCAGCTGCATCGGCAGTATGGTGAGTACAGAATACTCCCTACTATTAGCAGTAAGAAATCAAAATGATAGTAATGATAGTACTGCCTGTATATATAATTGCACTGTAATACTCAGGAATAAATGCCTGTGTCAGGCTGCCAGTGTTACAATGGAGTTTTCCCAGCTGCTGTGTAATACAGAAATCAGTAGCGAACAAGATACAAAATGCAGGACAGGAATATTAGAACATGTATGATTGTGTCTGAGTGAACCTGCCAAGAAAGTGCCATGTCAGGGCTACTGTAATAGTTAGAAATGAAACTCATTCCCCTGTGCAGATCATGCAGGAATAGTAATTGCAGAGTTCTGAGTTGTACCAGATATGTATGTCAAAACTAATAAAGGTAATCCCAAACACAGGTGTGTGCCATTTCACTTGTACCTGATAAATAGAAATGTGTATGTCCGCCAGAATGCATTAACTGAGGTGACCTCATTTAGCACTGCTTGTCTGCATACTTTAGAATGGGCATGTCAAATAACTGGAAAAAAAGCAACAGTACATATTCCCATCAGAATGTGTTTTAGTTGTTTATCTTCCAGCATTGTCCTGTGTTAACCTTTCAATTTCAGCTGTATGTAGCTGTGAATGTACTGAGAAATATATAAGGCTAACAGGTGCAGACCTAAAACCTACACTGTGTACTCAGGAATCTAAATTGCAGTATGTAGTTGTAAAACAGTCAAATGTGCAATCCAGCTAATGTGCACATGTTTCACAAACAGTGACACCAATGTCTGCTGAGTATGCATAATTTGTACTGAAAATGGGAAAGAAATAATGCAACATGTCATAAAAAAGTACTGTGCACAAAAATATGTACTAGATAAAAATGTCACAAGCAACACACAGCACCTCTCCAGTAGCTCAGTCTGATAAGGACTAGGCTTGTAGTTCAATTTTGCACACACAGTATGGTTCGAATTCAGGGACCGCCACTAACATCTCAGTCTGGTTCTACAGTTTTAAACTGTAATCTGAATAGAAAAAATAATGTACTGCAACGCATACATTTTCCATACAGGGCACACAGGTAAAGAAATCTGAATAGAAATACTAGTATGATGTGCATAACTATGAAAAGTATACAACTGCTGTGTTGATCAGCCCCAGTCCTACAAATAGATGCAAGCTAGACACCCACACACTTCAGTCTGGCCCAGACAAGCCCCTCAAGACAAGAAACCTGCACACAGAGAAAGTCACAGTAGATGTATGTGAAAGACACAATACATACTCCAGGGCCTACAACTAATATGTGAATCTAAAATATGTGTAGAAACAGCAATGTAATGTGCACACAGTTCATCTGCACAGGCCCACAGGTAAAGAAATTGGTATAGAAACAAGTCTGATGTATATAACTAAAATAAGGGTACAATTACTCTATTGATATCTACAGCTGTTGGTGTGCTGTAGCAGCCCCATGGCCCAGGTAGAGTGTAAGTGTGGTCAGAATGTGGAGTAGTGAATAGTAGTGTACTGACAAATATACTTGATAGCAGTTGTCAATTGAAACTGTTCCCTACCCCCACCACTCAACTGATCCAACCATTACACTGAAACCAACATGGGTATGTTCCTAAACAAACCTCTACTGTTGGGACCATTGTTCCATTTGGTTTATCATTGTTTAAACTGTGTGCATACTAATATTCCCTGTTGAATAATTGTCTTATTGCCTGCCTGACATAACACTAACTGGCATGCTGTTGCAACCCTGAATGCCATTCCATATATGCATGGGTTTTGTTTGCTATGGCACTGTTATAATTGCACTGTTTTGGGTAAATGGAAATATCCATGCATACTATTTTGACTAATGTTGTAATGTGCTGTACATGACTAACCAATATTCATTGTTAATTTCCACACCATAGCACATATTGGAAGGCAGATCCCAGCGGATCTGCTTCTTCCACCCCATCTGGCTGAGGCACCGGGTCCCAGCACATCTGGGACCCAACCCAGATCTCCCTCATTTGCTGGTCCTGCACCACCCTCAGGTGGAACCCACAGTAGGGTATGGGGCTCACCCCCCCTGCAAGTGGGTGCAGTGAGAACGTTGTCACCCAGGATGAGGTCTGTGGCATGGTGTGTAGTGTCCTCCAGGGAGAGCTGGATGACTGCCTGTGCAAGGTGGAGGGCAGGCTGTTGCAGCTAGAGGGGCAGGTGGCCCCTCCAGCCCAGCCCCCAGCACAGTCACCTTCGGGGCTGTGAAGGTGTAGTGGTGACTGCCATCGGGTGGGGATATCAGTGCCACTATTACCATCTGGGGGGCTCATGAGCATCAAATTCCCAACCACCCTCCCAGACCTCCCAACTGTCCTGAAGTACTCGGTTTTTACTTAGTTTTGGGGTCCAAAAAATGGGGTGCCATGATTCCTGAATGGCACCCCTTCATTTCCGATCTTTTTTTTGATATTTTTTATTTTTTGCCCTTTGTTTTTTTTATTTTTCGCACTTTAGCTGACATCATCACATGCACGATGATGTCAGCTTGCCAGGGCTACCAGCCTATCCAAATTCAGCTCACAGAGCATGTATTTTCAGGTTTCTGGCTGGTTGAAATGCTTTGCGAGTGGGAATGAACCAGACGGAAAGGATTTATTTAGAAGGCTCAAACAGGTTGCTTGAAGGTGAGAACAGATGTTTTGCTGCTCACTATTTATGCAAGGATCTATGTAGAAGGCTGGGAATGGCTCAGATGGATGTTTTGCTGCTCACTATTTATGGCAAGGAGTTATTTAGAAGGCTGGGAACAGATTGCTCAGGCTTGCTGCTCGCTATTGGATTTATTAGAAGTCTGAGAACGGATGGCTCAAAGGATTTATTTATCAAGTAAGCTGAAATGGTGTGTGTGTGTGTGTGTGTGTGTGTGTGTGTGTGTGTGTGTGTGTGTGTGTGTGTGTGTGTGTGTGTGTGTGTGTGTGTGCGTGTGTGTGGTGCTGCTGCTGTTTCCCTACATGTTTTTAACATTTGACTGTTAGGAGATACTGGCATAATGACACAAACTGTTTGACTCCTATATTTTAATTCTTAATTAAAAAGCTAAAGCAAAAATAAAAGTTGCAATTTAGTGAGATTATTAGTTTGTTCGTGCTATATAACTTAAATATCAAAATGATGAGTCATAGTTGCAGTGACAGAATAATTTATGAAGTACAGAACTGTCAATGTATGCTTTATTTCGGAAGGCTAGGCAGATAGCTTTGGTTTCATACCAGGTTTGCACTAGTGTTCCTGTGTGGCAATTGAGAAAATGTGGAATATGTACTCCCTGTTACTGCTGTAATATATGTGATGATTTATGAGCTATCTGATTGATTTAGAGATTGCATTTGCCTTTTAAACCTTCATGCTGTAGGGAATTGCAGTGGCAAGATTCAATGTGCCATATCAAGGATTTACCTTCAAGCTGCATCAAGACAATGTTTGCTCAGCTTGATGGTTAAAATATTCACATCTATTATCTCTGCTCTGAATGTTTGCTGAAGTTCTCCAAAGGATATGATGCAATTTTCAATTGAATTTCCTAACTGAAAAATGAGAATGGTGTCTTGGGAAATCATAGGTAATGAATGCAGATATAATTCTCATTTGGTGTGTGAAGTGAAGCAGCTGACTCCATTGTTTCTTTTTTTGCTCTTCTCAATATTTGGAAAAATAAAAAAATATGCCTTCCTAAACCCTAATATTGTGCTGAAGACTTATTAAAATGAATTATTTTGCATCTTTTTATGAATAATTGGTCTTGCCAAATATTATTCCCAATCCCATCTATAATTTTCAAGTTTAGACTAGTGCTGAAAACCTTTGGATCTTGCTCACAAATATTTCCATGCATGCACCCAAGAAATCACAAGTTCTAAGCTGTCTTAAATCTCAAGAACGTTGGATTGCACATATTTTTTCATATATGAGCATGGCAGGCTGGAAGAATGGGATATGCCTTTTTTAATTCTGTTTTCTTATTTTTGTTTTGCTTGGGGCTTTGTTTTCTTTCTGAAGCCCCCTAAGTCTTAAAATAATTCAGCAATTCCTTCTCTTACTTTAAGTACGTTATACCACCTGTTAATCACACACACACACATACACACACACACACACACACACACACACACACACACACACACACACACACACACACACACACACACACACACACACCATTTCAGCTTACACTTTAAAGATGTTGGGACTGATAATATGAATAATATGGTAGATGGCTGCAGGGGGACACTGGTGGCATATTTTGGTTGCCTGTTCTTCAGTTTGCATTTGAAAGTTGGTATCCCACAATTCCGTTGGAGTGGGTGGGGTTACATAATCATGTATACAAATTTTATGTTAATCAGCATACAGATTTGTACCTATTTTTCATGGCCCTTGTCCAGATATTTGATGCTATCAAGTTGAGAGGTATGCACCCTCCCCATCAAAGTGTTTACCCCCCCATGTGTCATACACCACCTCTGTCTGTGCTCTTGTCTGTCTTGTCTATCTGCAAATGCAACCTCTCCTACCAAACCTCCCTCACCACACTTGCCAATAATCCTTCCTTAACATCCCACTCTCACCTTAAAAAAAGGGCATCTGTCTCAAAAAAAAAGCACATCCCATACATAGATCTACATTTCACACAGAGACATGTACCCAATCATCTGTATTGTATGATGCCCACACACCTCCCTGTAGGGTGTGAGGCTCCAAATTCTAAATTACCCACATTGAAAGCAGCTGTTGCTGCCAAAAAAATGCAGAGATATGGTCCTTTCCTACACCCATCCTACATATCCCTAATGTCTCTCCTCTTGTTTGTCCCCCTGCTTGCCTCAATTTCACCACTTTCCTATCTCCCTTTTTTCTTTTCTTTATTTGAAATTAGCACGGGTTTAAGCGGCTGTAAGTGGATGTTAGTGAAGCTAAGCTCACGTAAGCGTTACTTAGCTCTGCGCAGACAAACTTACAATTGCTTTAAAGTGCCTTAATCACTCTGTCTCTAATGGCCCCTGTTCTGCCCAGCAACAAAATAATCAGCCATTGCAAGTTACAATCACAAGACAGTGCACATTATAGCCAAAGTGATTTACCACTAAGCCATGTCAGATGTAAATAAATTTGATGTTTTCTTAAACATATCATCCAGCACAGTAATTCAACAGTAGAAGAAATGTATTTATATATGTAGATGTCTGTATATATATATATATATATATATATATATATATATATATATATATATATATATATATATATATATGTATACACATCACTCCCTCTCCCTCTCTCTATACATATATATATATATATATATATATATATATATATATATATATCTTCTTCTTCTTTTGGCTTTTCCCAGTTAGGGGTCACCCCAGCGGATCATCTGTCTGCTCATGATTGGCAGTGGAGTTTTTTACAGTCTCGAGTTGCCAGCCCAGCACCCAACCTTCCACAGAAGGCACACACACTCACACCTAGGGCCATTTTAGAGTGTCCAATCCACCTACTGCATGTCTTTGGGATATGGGAGGAAACTGAAGCACCCAGTTGAAACCCACGTGACCAGAGGGAGGACATGCAGACTCCGCACAGAAGACACCCCAGCCGAGAATCAAACCGGAGAACCTCTTGCTGTGATGTGACAACACTAACCGCTGCACCACCGTGGCTGCCCTATATCAATATATATATATATATATATATATATATATATATATATATATATATATATATATGTAAAAGATATATATTTTATATATATATATATATATATATATATATATATATATATATATATATATATATATATATATATATATATATATATATATATATATATATATATGTAAAAGATATATATATATATATATATATATATATATATATATATATATATATATATATATATATATATATATATATATATATATATATATATATATATATATATATATATATATATATATATATATAAAAGAACACAAGTAAAGATATGACCAAAGGCACCATTAATGGGGGTGAGGGGGCCCAAATTAAGTACCTCTTGTAATTATTGATATCATCCCCTCCTCCACAGCTAAACAGATCTGCCTTGCAACACAATAACCAACACTTGCAAGTCTCATGCCCAGGACCCTTCACAACATAGCCACAACAAGTTGACAGTAATCCATCTCAGCTGTACAATGTCTGGATGATATCAATAACATATCATGCAGAGCAGCTTATCTACCA
>NC_056743.1:172336631-172360476 GCF_019279795.1 Protopterus annectens | reverse complement strand
GGAAAAGCAAAAAACAAGTCAAAATAGCCACAAACTTTTTTTTTGTTTAATAAAGCTTAAAAATTTACCTTTTTGGTAAAATTTACCTTTTTGGTAAAAATGGACCCGGGGAAAAAAAAAAAAAGTCAAAAAAGCCACAAAACTTTTTTTTTTAATAAACCTTAAAAATTTACCTTTTTGGTAAAAATGGAGCCGGGAAAAGCAAAAAAAGTAAAAAAAGCCACTAAACATTTTTTTTAGTAAATCTTAAAAATTTACCTTTCTGGTAAAAATGGAGCTGGGAAAAGCAAAAAACAAGTCAAAAAAGCCACAAACTTTTTTTTTTAATAAACCTTAAAAATTTACCTTTTTGGTACAAAAGGGACCCGGGGTAAGAAAAAAAAAGTCAAAAAAGCCACAAAACTTTTTTTTTAATAAACCTTAAAAACTTATCTTTTTGGTAAAAATGGACCTGGGGTAAGCAAAAAAAAGTCAAAAAAGCCACAAACTTTTTTTTTATTTTAATATACCTTAAAAACTTACCTTTTTGGTAAAACTGGTCCCGGGAAAAGCAAAAACAAGTCAAAATAGCCACAAACTTTTTTTTTGTTTAATAAAGCTTAAAAATTTACCTTTTTGGTAAAATTTATCTTTTTGGTAAAAAAAGGATTAAAAAACAAGTCAAAATAGCCACAAACTTTTTTTTTGTTTAATAAAGCTTAAAAATTTACCTTTTTGGTAAAATTTACCTTTTTGGTAAAAATGGACCCGGGGTAAGCAAAAAAAGTCAAAAAAGCCACAAAACTTTTTTTTTAATAAACCTTAAAAACTTATCTTTTTGGTAAAAATGGAGCTGGGAAAAGCAAAAAACAAGTCAAAATAGCCACAAACTTTTTTTTTGTTTAATAAAGCTTAAAAATTTACCTTTTTGGTAAAATTTACCTTTTTGGTAAAAATGGACCAAAAAAAGCAAAAAAAGTCAAAAAAGTCACAAACTTTTTTTTTTAATAAATCTTAAAAATTTACCTTTTTGGTAAAATTTACCTTTTTGGTAAAAATGGAGCTGGGAAAAGCAAAAAACAAGTCAAAATAGCCACAAACTTTTTTTTTGTTTAATAAAGCTTAAAAATTTACCTTTTTGGTAAAATTTACCTTTTTGGTAAAAATGGACCCGGGGTAAGCAAAAAAAAGTCAAAAAAGCCACAAAACTTTTTTTTAATAAACCTTAAAAACTTATCTTTTTGGTAAAAATGGAGCCGGGAAAAGCAAAAAACAAGTCAAAATAGCCACAAACTTTTTTGTTTAATAAAGCTTAAAAATTTACCTTTTTGGAAAAATTTATCTTTTTGGTAAACAAAGGATTAAAAAACAAGTCAAAATAGCCACAAACTTTTTTTTGTTTAATAAAGCTTAAAAATTTACCTTTTTGGTAAAATTTACCTTTTTGGTAAAAATGGACCCGGGAAAAGAAAAAAAAAGTCAAAAAAGCCACAAAACTTTTTTTTAATAAACCTTAAAAACTTATCTTTTTGGTAAAAATGGAGCCGGGAAAAGCAAAAAACAAGTCAAAATAGCCACAAACTTTTTTTTTGTTTAATAAAGCTTAAAAATTTACCTTTTTGGTAAAATTTACCTTTTTGGTAAAAATGGACCCGGGGAAAGCAATAAAAAAAAGTCAAAAAAGCCACAAAACTTTTTTTTTAATAAACCTTAAAAACTTACCTTTTTGTTAAAAATGGAGCCGGGAAAAGCAAAAAACAAGTCAAAATAGCCACAAACTTTTTTGTTTAATAAAGCTTAAAAATTTACCTTTTTGGTAAAATTTACCTTTTTGGTAAAAATGGACCCGGGGTAAGCAAAAAAAAGTCAAAAAAGCCACAAAACTTTTTTTTTAATAAACCTTAAAAACTTATCTTTTTGGTAAAAATGGAGCTGGGAAAAGCAAAAAACAAGTCAAAATACCCACAAACTTTTTTTTGTTTAATAAAGCTTAAAAATTTACCTTTTTGGAAAAATTTACCTTTTTGGTAAAAAAAAGAGTAAAAAACAAGTCAAAATAGCCACAAACTTTTTTTTGTTTAATAAAGCTTAAAAATTTAATTTTTTGGTAAAATTTACCTTTTTGGTAAAAATGGACCCGGGGAAAGCAAAAAAAAAGTCTAAAAAGCCACAAAACTTTTTCTTTTAATAATCCTTAAAAATTTACCTTTTTGGTAAAAATGGAGCCGGGAAAAGCAAAAAACAAGTCAAAATAGCCACAAACTTTTTTTTTGTTTAATAAAGCTTAAAAATTTACCTTTTTGGTAAAATTTATCTTTTTGGTAAAAATGGACCCGCGATAAGCAAAAAAAGTCAAAAAAGCCACAAAACTTTTTTTTAATAAACCTTAAAAACTTATCTTTTTGGTAAAAATGGAGCTGGGAAAAGCAAAAAACAAGTCAAAATAGCCACAAACTTTTTTTTTAATAATCCTTAAAAATTTACCTTTTTGGTAAAAATGGAGCCGGGAAAAGCAAAAAACAAGTCAAAATAGCCACAAACTTTTTTTTGTTTAATAAAGCTTAAAAATTTACCTTTTTGGTAAAAATGGACCCGGGAAAAGCAAAAAACAAGTCAAAATAGCCACAAACTTTTTTTTGTTTAATAAAGCTTAAAAATTTACCTTTTTGGTAAAATTTACCTTTTTGGTAAAAATGGACCCGCGGTAAGCAAAAAAAAGTCAAAAAAGCCACAAAACTTCTTTTTTAATAAACCTTAAAAACTTATCTTTTTGGTAAAAATGGAGCTGGGAAAAGCAAAAAACAAGTCAAAATAGCCACAAACTTTTTTTTGTTTAATAAAGCTTAAAAATTTACCTTTTTGGTAAAAATGGACCCGGGGAAAGCAAAAAAAAGTCAAAAAAGCCACAAAACTTTTTTTTTAACAGTCCTTAAAAATTTACCTTTTTGGTAAAAATAGAGCTGGGAAAAGTCAAAAAAGCCACAAAACTTTTTTTTTTAATAAACCTTAAAAATTTACCTTTTTGGTACAAAAGGGACCTGGGGTAAGAAAAAAAAAGTCAAAAAAGCCACAAAACTTTTTTTTAATAAACCTTAAAAACTTATCTTTTTGGTAAAAATGGAGCCGGGAAAAGCAAAAAAACAAGTCAAAATAGCCACAAACTTTTTTTTTTGTTTAATAAAGCTTAAAAATTTACCTTTTTGGTAAAATTTACCTTTTTGGTAAAAATGGACCCGGGGAAAGCAAAAAAAAGTCAAAATAGCCACAAACTTTTTTTTTGTTTAATAAAGCTTAAAAATTTACCTTTTTGGTAAAATTTACCTTTTTGGTAAAAATGGAGCCGGGAAAAGCAAAAAAACAAGTCAAAATAGCCACAAACTTTTTTTGTTTAATAAAGCTTAAAAATTTACCTTTTTGGTAAAATTTACCTTTTTGGTAAAAATGGACCCGGGGTAAGCAAAAAAAAGTCAAAAAAGCCACAAAACTTTTTTTTTAATAAACCTTAAAAACTTATCTTTTTGGTAAAAATGGAGCCGGGAAAAGCAAAAAACAAGTCAAAATAGCCACAAACTTTTTTTTTGTTTAATAAACCTTAAAAATTTACCTTTTTGGTAAAATTTACGTTTTTGGTAAAAATCGAGCTGAAATAAGCAAAAAAAGTAAAAAAAGCCACAAACTTTTGTTTTTTAGTAAACCTTAAAAATTTACCTTTTTGGTAAAATTTACCTTTTTGGTAAAAATGGAGCCCGGAAAAGCAAAAAACAAGTCAAAATAGCCACAAACTTTTTTTTGTTTAATAAGCCTTAAAAATTTACCTTTTTGGTAAAATGTACCTTTTTGGTAAAAATGGACCCGGGGAAAAGCAAAAAAAGTCAAAACAGCCACACATTTTTTTAAAATAAACCTTACAAATTTACCTTTTTGGTAACATTTACGTTTTTGTAAAAATGGAGCTGAAATAAGCAAAAAAAGTAAAAAAAGCCACAGACTTTTGTTTTTTAGTAAACCTTAAAAATTTACTTTTTTGGTAAAAATGGAGCCATGGGAAAAGCAAAAAAAGTCAAAAAAGCCACAAAACTTTTTTTTTAATAAACCTTAAAAACTTATCTTTTTGGTAAAAATGGAGCCGGGAAAAGCAAAAAACAAGTCAAAATAGCCACAAACTTTTTTTTGTTTAATAAAGCTTAAAATTTACCTTTTTGGTAAAATTTACCTTTTTGGTAAAAATGGACCCGGGGAAAGCAAAAAAAAGTCAAAAAAGCCACAAAACTTTTTTTTTAATAAACCTTAAAAATTTACCTTTTTGGTAAAATTTACCTTTTTGGTAAAAATGGAGCCCGGAAAAACAAAAAAAGTAAAAAAAGCCACAAACTTTTGTTTTTTTTTTAGTAAACCTTAAAAATGTACCTTTTTGGTAAAAATGGAGCCAGGAAAAGCAAAAAACAAGTCAAAATAGCCACAAACTTTTTTTTTGTTTAATAAAGCTTAAAAATTTACCTTTTTGGTAAAAATGGAGCCAGGAAAAGCAAAAAAACAAGTCAAAATAGCCACAAACTTTTTTTTTGTTTAATAAACCTTAAAAATTTACCTTTTTGGTAAAATTTACCTTTTTGGTAAAAATGGAGCCGGAATAAGCAAAAAAAGTAAAAAAAGCCACAAACATTTGTTTTTTTTAGTAACCCTTAAAAATTTACCTTTTTGGTAAAAATTGAGCCATGGGAAAAGCAACAAAAGTAAAAAAAAGCCACTAAACTTTTTTTTAGTAAATCTTAAAAATTTACCTTCCTGGTAAAAATGGAGCATGGAAAAGCAAAAAACAAGTCAAAACAGCCACAAACTTTTTTTGTTTAATAAACCTTAAAAATTTACCTTTTTGGTAAAAATGGAGCCAGGAAAAGCAAAAAAGCCACAAACTTTTGTTTTTTTAGTAAACCTTAAAAATGTACCTTTTTTGGTAAAAATGGAGCCCCGGGAAAAGCAAAAAAAAGTAAAAAAAATCCACAAAACTTTTTTTTAGTAAATCTTAAAAATTTACCTTTTTGGTATAAATGGAACCGGGAAAAGCAAAAAAACAAGTCAAAATAGCCACAAACTTTTTTTTGTTTAATAAACTTTAAAAATTTACCTTTTTGGTAAAATTTACCTTTTTGGTAAAAATGGAGCCCGGAAAAGTAAAAAACAAGTCAAAATAGCCACAAACTTTTTTTTGTTTAATAAGCCTTAAAAATATACCTTTTTGGTAAAATTTACCTTTTTGGTAAAAATGGAGCAGGGAAAAGCAAAAAAAGTCAAAACAGCCACCAATTATTTTTTAAATAAACCTTACAAATTTACCTTTTTGGTAAAAATGGAGCCGGGAAAAGCAAAAAACAAGTCAAAATAGCCACAAACTTTTTTTTTGTTTAATAAAGCTTAAAAATTTAATTTTTTGGTAAAATTTACCTTTTTGGTAAAAATGGACCCGGGGTAAGCAAAAAAAAAGTCAAAAAAGCCACAAAACTTTTTTTTTAATAAACCTTAAAAACTTATCTTTTTGGTAAAAATGGAGCTGGGAAAAGCAAAAAAACAAGTCAAAAAAGCCACAAACTTTTTTTGTTTAATAAACCTTATAAATTTACCTTTTTGGTAAAATTTACTTTTTTTGGTAAAAATGGAGCGGGTAAAAGCAAAAAACAAGTCAAAATAGCCACAAACTTTTTTTTTGTTAATAAACCTTAAAAAAATTGCCTTTTTGGTAAAATTTACCTTTTTGGTAAAAATGGAGCCGGGAAAAGCAAAAAAAGTCAAAGAAACACAAACTTTTGTTTATTTTAATAAACCTTAAAAATGTACCTTTTTGGTAAAAATGGAGCCGGGAAAAGCAAAAAACAAGTCAAAATAGCCACAAACTTTTTTTTGTTTAATAAAGCTTAAAAATTTACCTTTTTGGTAAAATTTACCTTTTTGGTAAAAATGGACCCGGAATAAGCAAAAAAAGTAAAAAAAGCCACAAACTTTTTTTTTTAGTAAACCTTAAAAATTTACCTTTTTGTTAGAATTTACCTTTTTGGTAAAAATGGAGCCGGGAAAAGCAAAAAACAAGTCAAAATAGCCACAAACTTTTTTTTTGTTTAATAAAGCTTAAAAATTTACCTTTTTGGTAAAATTGATCTTTTTGGTAAAAATGGACCCGGGAAAAGCAAAAAAAAAGTCAAAAAAGCCACAAAACTTTTTTTTTTAATAAACCTTAAAAATTTACCTTTTTGGTAAAAATGGACCCGGGGTAAAAAAAAAAAAAGTCAAAAAAGCCACAAAACTTTTTTTTAATAAACCTTAAAAACTTATCTTTTTGGTAAAAATGGAGCCGGGAAAAGCAAAAAACAAGTCAAAATAGCCACAAACTTTTTTTGTTTAATAAAGCTTAAAAATTTACCTTTTTGGTAAAATTTATCTTTTTGGTAAAAATGGACCCGGGGAAATCAAAAAAAAAGTCAAAAAAGCCACAAAACTTTTTTTTTTAATAAACCTTAAAAATTTACCTTTTTGGTAAAATTTACCTTTCTGGTAAAAATGGAGCGGGTAAAAGCAAAAAACAAGTCAAAATAGCCACAAACTTTTTTTTGTTAATAAACCTTAAAAATTTGCCTTTTTGGTAAAATTTACCTTTTTGGTAAAAATGGAGCCCGGAAAAAAAAAAAAGTCAAAAAAGCCACAAAACTTTTTTTAATAAACCTTAAAAACTTATCTTTTTGGTAAAAATGGAGCCGGGAAAAGCAAAACACAAGTCAAAATAGCCACAGACTTTTTTTTGTTTAATAAACCTTAAAAAATTACCTTTTTGGTAAAAATGGAGCTGGGAAAAGCAAAAAACAAGTCAAAATAGCCACAAACTTTTTTTTGTTTAATAAAGCTTAAAAATTTACCTTTTTGGTAAAATTTACCTTTTTGGTAAAAATGGACCCGGGAAAGCAAAAAAAAACCTAAAAAGCCACAAAACTTTTTTTTTAATAATAGGCAATAGGCATCCCAGTCGGAAAGGTTGTCAAATGAATTACGTATTCAGCAGTCACATTTGCACTCTGGCACTGGTGACACCTGTCGGAAAACCCAAAAAATGTAGGAACATGGGAAGGAGTAGTACAAGTGCTCAAGTTCTAAACCATGATGAGATGAGATGAGATGACATGAGGTGATATGAGATGAGATGATTTCCCCGCCCCCCCCCACCCCACCCTACCCATGTAGGAGCAGTAGGCATCCCAGTCGAAAAGGTTGTCAAATTAATTACGTATTCAGCAGTCACATGTGCACTCTGGCACTGTTGACACCTGTCGGCAAAACCAAAAAATGTAGGGACATGGGAAGGAGTAGTACAAGTGCTCAAGTTCTAACCCATGATGAGATGAGATGAGATGATTTCCCTGCCCCCACCCCACCCATGTAGGAGCAATAGGCATCCCAGTCGGAAAGGTTGTCAAATGAATTACGTATTCAGCAGTCACATGTGCACTCTGGCACTGGTGACACCTGTCGGCAAACCCAAAAATGTAGGGACATGGGAAGGAGTAGTACAAGTGCTCAAGTTCTAACCCAAGATGAGATGAGATGAGATGAGATGATTGCCCCCCCCACCCCACCCCACCCATGTAGGAGCAATAGGCATCCCAGTCGGAAAGGTTGTCAAATGAATTACGTATTCAGCAGTCACATGTGCACTCTGGCACTGGTGACACCTGTCGGCAAACCGAAAAATGTAGGGACATGGGAAGGAGTAGTACAAGTGCTCAAGTTCTAACCCACGATGAGATGAGATGAGATGATTTCCCCCACCCCACCCCACCCATGTAGGAGCAATAGGCATCCCAGTCGGAAAGGTTGTCAAATGAATTACGTATTCAGCAGTCACATGTGCACTCTGGCACTGGTGACACCTGTCGGCAAACCGGAAAAATGTAGGGACATGGGAAGGAGTAGTACAAGTGCTCAAGTTCTAACCCACGATGAGATGAGATGAGATGATTTCCCACCCCCACCCCACCCATGTAGGAGCAATAGGCATCCCAGTCGGAAAGGTTGTCAAATGAATTACGTATTCAGCAGTCACATGTGCACTCTGGCACTGGTGACACCTGTCGGCAAACCCAAAAAATGTAGGGACATGGGAAGGAGTAGTACAAGTGCTCAAGTTCTAACCCACGATGAGATGAGATGAGATGAGATGAGATGAGATGATTTCCCCACCCCACCCCACCCATGTAGGAGCAATAGGCATCCCAGTCGGAAAGGTTGTCAAATGAATTACGTATTCAGCAGTCACATGTGCACTCTGGCACTGGTGACACCTGTCGGCAAACCGAAAAATGTAGGGACATGGGAAGGAGTAGTACAAGTGCTCAAGTTCTAACCCACGATGAGATGAGATGAGATGATTTCCCACCCCACCCCACCCCACCCATGTAGGAGCAATAGGCATCCCAGTCGGAAAGGTTGTCAAATGAATTACATATTCAGCAGTCACATGTGCACTCTGGCACTGGTGACACCTGTCGGCAAACCGGAAAAATGTAGGGACATGGGAAGGAGTAGTACAAGTGCTGAAGTTCTAACCCACGATGAGATGAGATGAGATGATTTCCACGCCCCCACCCCACCCCACCCATGTAGGAGCAATAGGCATCCCAGTCGGAAAGGTTGTCAAATGAATTACGTATTCAGCAGTCACATGTGCACTCTGGCACTGGTGACACCTGTCGGCAAACCCGAAAAATGTAGGGACATGGGAAGGAGTAGTACAAGTGCTCAAGTTCTAACCCACGATGAGATGAGATGAGATGATTTCCCCGCCCCACCCCACCCCACCCATGTAGGAGCAATAGGCATCCCAGTCGGAAAGGTTGTCAAATGAATTACATATTCAGCAGTCACATGTGCACTCTGGCACTGGTGACACCTGTCGGCAAACCCAAAAATGTAGGGACATGGGAAGGAGTAGTACAAGTGCTCAAGTTCTAACCCACGATGAGATGAGATGAGATGATTTCCGCCCCCACACCCCACCCATGTAGGAGCAATAGGCATCCCAGTCGGAAAGGTTGTCAAATGAATTACGTATTCAGCAGTCACATGTGCACTCTGGCACTGGTGACACCTGTCGGCAAACCCGAAAAATGTAGGGACATGGAAGGAGTAGTACAAGTGCTCAAGTTCTAACCCACGATGAGATGAGATGAGATGAGATGAGATGAGATGAGATGATTTCCCCCCCCCACCCCACCCATGTAGGAGCAATAGGCATCCCAGTCGGAAAGGTTGTCAAATGAATTACGTATTCAGCAGTCACATGTGCACTCTGGCACTGGTGACACCTGTCGGCAAACCGAAAAATGTAGGGACATGGGAAGGAGTAGTACAAGTGCTCAAGTTCTAACCCACGATGAGATGAGATGAGATGAGATGATTTCCCTGCCCCACCCCACCCCACCCATGTAGGAGCAATAGGCATCCCAGTCGGAAAGGTTGTCAAATGAATTACATATTCAGCAGTCACATGTGCACTCTGGCACTGGTGACACCTGTCGGCAAACCCGAAAAATGTAGGGACATGGGAAGGAGTAGTACAAGTGCTCAAGTTCTAACCCACGATGAGATGAGATGAGATGAGATGAGATGATTTCCCCACCCCACCCCACCCCACCCATGTAGGAGCAATAGGCATCCCAGTCGGAAAGGTTGTCAAATGAATTACATATTCAGCAGTCACATGTGCACTCTGGCACTGGTGACACCTGTCGGCAAACCCGAAAAATGTAGGGACGTGGGAAGGAGTAGTACAGGTGCGCAAGTTATAACCCATGATGAGATGAGATGAGATGAGATGAGATGAGGATGAGATGATTTCCCCCCACCCCACCCCACCCACGTAGGAGCAATAGGCATCCCAGTCGGAAAGGTTGTCAAATGAAATACGTATTCAGCAGTCACATGTGCACTCTGGCGCTGGAGACACCTGACGGCAGACCCGAAAAATGTAGGGACGTGGGAAGGAGTAGTACAGGTGCGCAAGTTATAACCCATGATGAGATGAGATGAGATGATTTCCCCCCACCCCACCCCACCCCACCCACGTAGGAGCAATAGGCATCCCAGTCGGAAAGGTTGTCAAATGAATTACGTATTCAGCAGTCACATGTGCACTCTGGCACTGGTGACACCTGTCGGCAAACACGAAAAATGTAGGGACATGGGAAGGAGTAGTACAAGTGCTCAAGTTCTAACCCACGATGAGATGAGATGAGATGATTTCCACCCCCACCCCACCCCACCCATGTAGGAGCAATAGGCATCCCAGTCGGAAAGGTTGTCAAATGAATTACGTATTCAGCAGTCACATGTGCACTCTGGCACTGGTGACACCTGTCGGCAAACCGAAAAATGTAGGGACATGGGAAGGAGTAGTACAAGTGCTCAAGTTCTAACCCACAATGAGATGAGATGAGATGAGATGATTTCCCCACCCCACCCCACCCATGTAGGAGCAATAGGCATCCCAGTCGGAAAGGTTGTCAAATGAATTACGTATTCAGCAGTCACATGTGCACTCTGGCACTGGTGACACCTGTCGGCAAACCGAAAAATGTAGGGACATGGGAAGGAGTAGTACAAGTGCTCAAGTTC
The DNA here is from genome assembly GCF_019279795.1 of Protopterus annectens. Taxonomy (NCBI): domain Eukaryota; kingdom Metazoa; phylum Chordata; order Ceratodontiformes; family Protopteridae; genus Protopterus; species Protopterus annectens. The sequence continues at coordinate 172,349,844 of NC_056743.1, read as the reverse complement.
TAACCCACGATGAGATGAGGATGAGATGATTTCCCCCCACCCCACCCCACCCCACCCACGTAGGAGCAATAGGCATCCCAGTCGGAAAGGTTGTCAAATGAAATACGTATTCAGCAGTCACATGTGCACTCTGGCGCTGGAGACACCTGACGGCAGACCCGAAAAATGTAGGGACGTGGGAAGGAGTAGTACAGGTGCGCAAGTTATAACCCATGATGAGATGAGATGAGGATGAGATGATTTCCCCCCACCCCACCCCACCCACGTAGGAGCAATAGGCATCCCAGTCGGAAAGGTTGTCAAATGAAATACGTATTCAGCAGTCACATGTGCACTCTGGCGCTGGAGACACCTGTCGGCAAACCGGAAAAATGTAGGGACATGGGAAGGAGTAGTACAAGCGCTGAAGTTCTAACCCACGATGAGATGAGATGAGATGAGATGATTTCCACGCCCCCCACCCCACCCCACCCACGTAGGGGCAATAGGCATCCCAGTCGGAAAGGTAGTCAAGTGAATTACGTATTCAGCAGTCACATGTGCACTCTGGCACTGGTGACACCTGTCGGCAAACCGGAAAAATGTAGGGACATGGGAAGGAGTAGTACAAGCGCTGAAGTTCTAACCCACGATGAGATGAGATGAGATGAGGATGAGATGATTTCCCCCCACCCCACCCCACCCCACCCACGTAGGAGCAATAGGCATCCCAGTCGGAAAGGTTGTCAAATGAAATACGTATTCAGCAGTCACATGTGCACTCTGGCACTGGTGACACCTGTCGGCAAACCGAAAAATGTAGGGACATGGGAAGGAGTAGTACAAGTGCTGAAGTTCTAACCCACGATGAGATGAGATGAGATGATGAGATGAGATGAGATGAGATGAGATGAGATGATTTCCCCACCCCACCCCACCCACGTAGGAGCAATAGGCATCCCAGTCGGAAAGGTTGTCAAGTGAATTACGTATTCAGCAGTCACATGTGCACTCTGGCACTGGTGACACCTGTCGGCAAACCGAAAAATGTAGGGACATGGGAAGGAGTAGTACAAGCGCTGAAGTTCTAACCCACGATGAGATGAGATGAGATGATTTCCACACCCCACCCCACCCATGTAGGAGCAATAGGCATCCCGGTCGGAAAGGTAGTCAAGTGAATTACGTATTCAGCAGTCACATGTGCACTCTGGCACTGGTGACACCTGTCGGCAAACCGGAAAAATGTAGGGACATGGGAAGGAGTAGTACAAGCGCTGAAGTTCTAACCCACGATGAGATGAGATGAGATGATTTCCCCCCACCCCACCCCACCCACGTAGGGGCAATAGGCATCCCGGTCGGAAAGGTAGTCAAGTGAATTACGTATTCAGCAGTCACATGTGCACTCTGGCACTGGTGACACCTGTCGGCAAACCGAAAAATGTAGGGACATGGGAAGGAGTAGTACAAGCGCTGAAGTTCTAACCCACGATGAGATGAGATGAGATGATTTCCACGCCCCCCACCCCACCCATGTAGGAGCAATAGGCATCCCAGTCGGAAAGGTTGTCAAATGAATTACGTATTCAGCAGTCACATGTGCACTCTGGCACTGGTGACACCTGTCGGCAAACCCGAAAAATGTAGGGACATGGGAAGGAGTAGTACAAGTGCTCAAGTTCTAACCCACGATGAGATGAGATGAGATGATTTCCCCCCACCCCACCCCACCCATGTAGGAGCAATAGGCATCCCAGTCGGAAAGGTTGTCAAATGAATTACGTATTCAGCAGTCACATGTGCACTCTGGCACTGGTGACACCTGTCGGCAAACCGAAAAATGTAGGGACATGGGAAGGAGTAGTACAAGTGCTCAAGTTCTAACCCACGATGAGATGAGATGAGATGATTTCCCCACCCCCCACCCCACCCATGTAGGAGCAATAGGCATCCCAGTCGGAAAGGTTGTCAAATGAATTACGTATTCAGCAGTCACATGTGCACTCTGGCACTGGTGACACCTGTCGGCAAACCAGAAAAATGTAGGGACGTGGGAAGGAGTAGTACAGGTGCGCAAGTTATAACCCATGATGAGATGAGATGAGATGAGGATGAGATGATTTCCCCCCACCCCACCCCACCCCACCCACGTAGGAGCAATAGGCATCCCAGTCGGAAAGGTTGTCAAATGAAATACGTATTCAGCAGTCACATGTGCACTCTGGCGCTGGAGACACCTGACGGCAGACCCGAAAAATGTAGGGACGTGGGAAGGAGTAGTACAAGTGCTCAAGTTCTAACCCACGATGAGATGAGATGAGATGAGATGATTTCCCCCCCCACCCCACCCATGTAGGAGCAATAGGCATCCCAGTCGGAAAGGTTGTCAAATGAATTACGTATTCAGCAGTCACATGTGCACTCTGGCACTGGTGACACCTGTCGGCAAACCGAAAAATGTAGGGACGTGGGAAGGAGTAGTACAGGTGCGCAAGTTATAACCCATGATGAGATGAGATGAGATGATTTCCCCCCACCCCACCCCACCCACGTAGGAGCAATAGGCATCCCAGTCGGAAAGGTTGTCAAATGAAATACGTATTCAGCAGTCACATGTGCACTCTGGCGCTGGAGACACCTGACGGCAGACCCGAAAAATGTAGGGACGTGGGAAGGAGTAGTACAGGTGCGCAAGTTATAACCCATGATGAGATGAGATGAGATGAGATGAGGATGAGATGATTTCCCCCCACCCCACCCCACCCACGTAGGAGCAATAGGCATCCCAGTCAGAAAGGTTGTCAAATGAATTACGTATTCAGCAGTCACATGTGCACTCTGGCACTGGTGACACCTGTCGGCAAACCGAAAAATGTAGGGACATGGGAAGGAGTAGTACAAGTGCTCAAGTTCTAACCCACGATGAGATGAGATGAGATGAGATGAGATGAGATGATTTCCCCCCCACCCCACCCATGTAGGAGCAATAGGCATCCCAGTCGGAAAGGTTGTCAAATGAATTACGTATTCAGCAGTCACATGTGCACTCTGGCACTGGTGACACCTGTCGGCAAACCGAAAAATGTAGGGACATGGGAAGGAGTAGTACAAGTGCTCAAGTTCTAACCCACGATGAGATGAGATGAGATGAGATGATTTCCCCCACCCCACCCCACCCATGTAGGAGCAATAGGCATCCCAGTCGGAAAGGTTGTCAAATGAATTACGTATTCAGCAGTCACATGTGCACTCTGGCACTGGTGACACCTGTCGGCAAACCCGAAAAATGTAGGGACATGGGAAGGAGTAGTACAAGTGCTCAAGTTCTAACCCACGATGAGATGAGATGAGATGAGATGATTTCCCACCCCACCCCACCCCACCCATGTAGGAGCAATAGGCATCCCAGTCGGAAAGGTTGTCAAATGAATTACGTATTCAGCAGTCACATGTGCACTCTGGCACTGGTGACACCTGTCGGCAAACCGAAAAATGTAGGGACATGGGAAGGAGTAGTACAAGTGCTCAAGTTCTAACCCATGATGAGATGAGATGAGATGAGATGATTTCCCCACCCCCCACCCCACCCCACCCATGTAGGAGCAATAGGCATCCCAGTCGGAAAGGTTGTCAAATGAATTACGTATTCAGCAGTCACATGTGCACTCTGGCACTGGTGACACCTGTCGGCAAACCCAAAAATGTAGGGACATGGGAAGGAGTAGTACAAGTGCTCAAGTTCTAACCCACGATGAGATGAGATGAGATGATTTCCCCCACCCCACCCCACCCATGTAGGAGCAATAGGCATCCCAGTCGGAAAGGTTGTCAAATGAATTACGTATTCAGCAGTCACATGTGCACTCTGGCACTGGTGACACCTGTCGGCAAACCCGAAAAATGTAGGGACATGGGAAGGAGTAGTACAAGTGCTCAAGTTCTAACCCACGATGAGATGAGATGAGATGATTTCCCACCCCACCCCACCCATGTAGGAGCAATAGGCATCCCAGTCGGAAAGGTTGTCAAATGAATTACATATTCAGCAGTCACATGTGCACTCTGGCACTGGTGACACCTGTCGGCAAACCGAAAAATGTAGGGACATGGGAAGGAGTAGTACAAGTGCTCAAGTTCTAACCCACGATGAGATGAGATGAGATGATTTCCCCCCCCCACCACCCCACCCATGTAGGAGCAATAGGCATCCCAGTCGGAAAGGTTGTCAAATGAATTACGTATTCAGCAGTCACATGTGCACTCTGGCACTGGTGACACCTGTCGGCAAACCCGAAAAATGTAGGGACATGGGAAGGAGTAGTACAAGTGCTCAAGTTCTAACCCACGATGAGATGAGATGAGATGATTTCCCCACCCCCACCCCACCCCACCCATGTAGGAGCAATAGGCATCCCAGTCGGAAAGGTTGTCAAATGAATTACGTATTCAGCAGTCACATGTGCACTCTGGCACTGGTGACACCTGTCGGCAAACCGAAAAATGTAGGGACATGGGAAGGAGTAGTACAAGTGCTCAAGTTCTAACCCACAATGAGATGAGATGATTTCCGTGCCCCCCACCCCACCCCACCCATGTAGGAGCAATAGGCATCCCAGTCGGAATGGTTGTCAAATGAATTACGTATTCAGCTGTCACATGTGCACTCTGCCAATGGTGACACCTGTCCCTTAACTAAAAAGCGCAGCACTTGTTCCTAAAAGCTTTTACTTGTCTTAAAAGCATCTTCTTTTCAGGTTTAGCACTTCTGTATAATACAAAGTCCCTCACTAGCAAACCCCCCCCCCCCCAGGACTACCCACTTCCTTACTAAGTACTCTCTTATTCAGTTACACCCCTAACTTCTAAATTTCTCTAGCATGTCGAAGGGCCAGATGCTGGCGTCCTCTCCTGTCCAGTTGGTGAATTTGGGAATATTGAGGCAATGTTACAATTGCCTCATGTACACTGACAACCCTCTCCTCCTCCCACATAACACAAATACTTGCGAGAGATGCAGCTATTTAGCCAAACTGGAGGCTGAGCTCTCTCAACTCAGGACTGGCAAGACCAGACAGGAGGAGAAGGCAACTACACACACCACAAAACCAGTCTCACATAAAGCTATCACAACAATGAATCAAACACATAAACGCACAAAGTCATACTCAGAGGCACTGAGCAAAAATTTACCTAAACAGCAGAGGCCTCCAAAGCAGACATCCAAGCAACTGCCACCTCATGACACACCACAGGCAACACATAAACCACAAAATCAGTGTGCAAAGCAGTCACAGCCCTTAAGGCCAAATACAACACAAAACATACTTGTCATAGGTGACTCCATAGTCAGACACACTGACGTCCCACTCACCAGGCTAAACAAGGAGAGAGTCACAGTAAGCTGCCTATTGGGCGCTAGAATCTGCCACATAACACAAGCACTCGGGTCACTCCACAGCAAGTACAAATATGACACAGTCATTGTCCATGCTGGTGTGAACGACCTGAGACGTACCTCCCTGGACTACATGAAAAGAGACATAGAGGAGCTCTATGATTATGTAGCCCAGGCAGGTATGACCCTGACCCTGAGCAGTATCCTTCCTTCACCAAGAATGATGCCACACCATAAAGACAAGATGATCAGCTTTAACAATTGGCTTAATTTCTGGTGTCATTCAAAGGGGATCCAGTGTCTGTCTGCCTGGGATGACATGCTTGACAAGCCACGCTGCTTCACAAGGGATGGCTTGCACCTGTCACCCCTGGGATTCCGGATATTGGCTAAGGCTCTTGCCACCCCATAGTGCCTTTTTAGGCAAGGCTCAAATTCTAAACCTACCACCCTAGAAAACAAAAATGGGAAGAAACTAAGGGTAATGCTGCTCAATGCCAGAAGTCTAAATCTCAAAATGCACGCTCTCAAGGCCCTTCTCAGTATGGAGAACATCGATGTCTGTGCTGTGACTGAAACCTGGTTCAAGGCTCCTGAGAGCACCCCAGCACTATCAGGTTTTACCTCATATCATGCGTTCCGGCCCCAAAACCCGGACCACACCACAAAAGGAGGGGGTGTATCCATATTCATCAAGGATACCCACACCTCCAGGTTGGTGGCAACGCATGAAGCATCGGAAATCATCCAGGTGCAATTAACCAGAGGCAAAACTGCTCTACAATTTGTAGCATGCTACAGGCCACCCTGTCAAACTCAGGAACCCCACACAGCCTTCCTGAAGACACTGGAGGGTATAAATGTATCTCCAAACACCAATATATTGGGTGACTTCAACTACCCAAATATAGACTGGGAACATTACTCAAGCCCCAACTTTCTAGCCCAAAGGTTCCTGGAGTTCATAAATTCAAATGCCATAGAACAACTAGTCACCATTCCCACAAGAGGAGAAAATATACTAGATCTCATCATCACAAACATGGGGACAGAATGCTCCACACCGGAAGTATATCCCTCATTGGTGAGATCAGATCACAAACTTATCTCACTGGAAATCCACATCTCGCCCCCACCCCAAACAAAAAAGACCACAGTGAAGAACTTCTCTAAAGCAAACTTCACACTACTCAAGACTGGTGAGGTATCCTTCAAGGCCCCCAAGCCAGTGGAAACCACAACCCAAGCTGTGGAAGCCCTTACAAATGCCTTCTACAAACACCTCCAGGACTGCATGGATCAGGCAATCCCTAATAAAACCAAGACTCTTTCCACCAAGGGCAAACGTCCAGTCTGGTGGACCCCAGCCATAAACAAACTTTACAATAAGAGGAGAAAGCTGTTACATGATATAGCAAAATCCATAAAAGAGAAGACACCCTTGATCATTATTAGTAAAAAATCGAGCACTCATAAAATCATCCAAGGCCAAATTTGAGAGAAAAATTGCAATAGATTCAAAAGACAATCATAAGGCCTTCTTCAGCTATGTTAGAAACCTGGGTGGAAACTCCCAGATATGCACAGAATTAGTCCAAAATGATACAAAAATCACTGAACCCACTGACATTGCCAACATACTGGCAGACAGGTTCAGTGCAAACTTCACCCCCCTCTCCACCCCAAAAGGAGAGATAACTATCCCAGCGGAGTGTAGCCTCCCAGACATCTCTAATGCACAGGTGAAAGCTGCTCTCTCTAAAGCTAAAAACACAGCAACAATGGGACCGGATGGTGTCCCCGGCTGTGTGCTACATGAACTCAATGAGGAAATAAACCCGCATATAAGGCAGCTGTTTAATCTTAGCCTTACCACAGGATACGTGCCCCAAGGAGTGGCGTACGGCAACTGTGGTCCCACTCCACAAAGGCGGTATGTCTACGGACCCTGGAAATTACCACCCCATAAGATTAACAAGCCTGGTCTGCAAAGCTATGGAGAGGATCATAATGGAACTCATAAACAAAGACATAGGGGACCTGCAGACATTGGACCCGACCCAGTTTGGCTTTGCCAAGGGCAGATCATGCCTTTTGAACTTGGTCGACTTCTTCGAAACAGTCACCAAGGCCATTGATGAGGGAAAGGCAGTCCATACAGCCTACCTTGACCTTGCAAAAGCTTTTGACACAATACCCCACTCGGGTATTATAGAGAAACTTACCAGCTTAAATGTAAACCCATATGTCACAAGATGGGTTGCAAACTGGCTAAAGGACAGAACCCACAGGGTTAGGGTTGCTGGCGCCATGTCAGACTCCAAGCCGGTCACAAGTGGGGTCCCACAGGGCTCAGTCCTTGGCCCCCTGTTGTTCGGCATCTACTTCTCAGAAGTACAGGCAAACATAGGAGGACTATGGCTGACAAAGTTTGCAGATGACTGCAAACTGGGCACCATAGTGGAAAGTACATCGGACACAGATATCCTTCAGAGGGTCTCACGGAAACTGATAACTGGTGCCAGAGCCATGGCCTGAAGTTAAATGCCAAAATGTATAGTCATACCCTTCGGAAAAACAAGGTAACCCCAAGCTACCATATAGGTGGCAATCCATTAAGCACAGAAGAGGTTATCAGGGACCTGGGGACCCAGGTTGACAGTGGCCTTTCTTTTGACACTCACATTGCTAAAGTGGTTAGAAAGACCTTCTACATTGCCCACCTGATCATGAAGGATTCACATCCAGATCAAGTGAGGTCATTGTTCCCCTGTACTCTTCACTTATCAGACCAATGATCAAGTACAATGCCCCATTCTGGATGTATCTCACCCGACACCTGCAGCAATTGGAGAGACCCCAAAAGTTCCTCACCAAAAGGATAAAGGGACTCCAAAATCTGTCATATGCTGCCAGACTGAAGAAACTCCAGCTCTATTCAGTCGCATACCGACTGCTCAGAGGTGACCTGTGCCTGACATACAAGGCCATGTCCAACCCGGAATTAATGGACATGCTCCACCTCAAAAAATCCAAATCTACCAGATCCACTAGAGCAAGCGACTTAAACCTTAGCATGGATATAAATAGGACATGCTGGAGGGATAGATTTGTCACCCAGAGACTCCCTATGCTGTGGAATAAAATCCCAGTCCATGTGAGGCAGAGCACCTCGCTGGCTCTGTTCAAGAGAAATCTTGACCGGTGGATGGGAGATCGTAGGTTTATCCCGGGAATCATCTCTGTGTCACTGCTGGACAGAGGCACAACAAACTAATGGGAACAGTATTTTTTAACATAAGGGGTGGCGTAAGCCACAAAACTTTGGGCTAGGCTTATAAATGCCTTAGGGAAGATTGCCTAGTATAAACCTATGAACCTATGAACCTATGTCTGCAAACCCGAAAAATGTAGGGACATGGGAAGGAGTAGTACAAGTGCTCAAGTTCTAACCCACGATGAGATGAGATGAAATGATTTCCCCGCCCTCCACCCCACCCTACCCATGTAGGAGCAATAGGCATCCCAGTCAGAAAGGTTGTCAAATGAATTATGTATTCAGCAGTCACATGTGCACTCTGGCACTGGTGACACCTGTCGGCAAACCCGAAATATGTAGGGACATGGGAAGGAGTAGTACAAGTGCTCAAGTTCTAACCCACGATGAGATGAGATGAGATGATTTCCCCCCACCCCACCCCACCCCACCCACGTAGGAGCAATAGGCATCCCAGTCGGAAAGGTTGTCAAATGAAATACGTATTCAGCAGTCACATGTGCACTCTGGCGCTGGAGACACCTGACGGCAGACCCGAAAAATGTAGGGACGTGGGAAGGAGTAGTACAGGTGCGCAAGTTATAACCCATGATGAGATGAGATGAGATGAGATGAGGATGAGATGAGGATGAGATGATTTCCCCCCACCCCACCCCACCCACGTAGGAGCAATAGGCATCCCAGTCGGAAAGGTTGTCAAATGAAATACGTATTCAGCAGTCACATGTGCACTCTGGCGCTGGAGACACCTGACGGCAGACCCGAAAAATGTAGGGACGTGGGAAGGAGTAGTACAAGTGCTCAAGTTCTAACCCACTATGAGATGAGATGAGATGATTTCCCCGCCCCCACCCCACCCATGTAGGAGCAATAGGCATCCCAGTCAGAAAGTTTGTCAAATGAATTACGTATTCAGCAGTCACATGTGCACTCTGGCACTGGTGACACCTGTCGGCAAACCTGAAAAATGTAGGGACATGGGAAGGAGTAGTACAAGTGCTCAAGTTCTAACCCACGATGAGATGAGATGAGATGAGATGATTTCCCCACCCCACCCATGTAGGAGCAATAGGCATCCCAGTCAGAAAGGTTGTCAAATGAATTACGTATTCAGCAGTCACATGTGCACTCTGGCACTGGTGACATCTGTCGGCAAACACGAAAAATGTAGGGACATGGGAAGGAGTAGTACAAGTGCTCAAGTTCTAACCCACGATGAGATGAGATGAGATGAGATGAGATGATTTCCCCCCCACCCCACCCCACCCATGTAGGAGCAATAGGCATCCCAGTCGGAAAGGTTGTCAAATGAATTGTGTAATCAGCAGTCACATGTGCACTCTGGTACTGGTGACACCTGTCGGCAAACACAAAAAATGTAGGGACATGGGAAGGAGTAGTACAAGTGCTAAAGTTCTAACCCACGATGAGATGAGATGAGATGAGATGATTTCTCTGACCCCCACCCCACCCATGTAGGAGCAATAGGCATCCCAGTTGGAAAGGTTGTCAAATGAATTACGTATTCAGCAGTCACATGTGCACTCTGGCACTGGTGAGACCTGTCGGCAAACCTGAAAAATGTAAGAACATGGGAAGGAGTAGTACAAGTTCTCAAGGTCTAACCCACGATGAGATGAGATGATTTCCCCCCCCCCCACCCCACCCATGTAGGAGCAATAGGCATCCCAGTCGGAAAGGCTGTCAAATGAATTACGTATTCAGAGTCACATGTGCACTCTGGCACTGGTGACACCAGTCGGCAAACCCGAAAAATGTAGGGACATGGGAAGGAGTAGTACAAGTGCTCAAGTTCTAACCCACAATGAGATGAGATGAGATGATTTCCCCGCACCCCCACCCCACCCATGTAGGAGCAATAGGCATCCCAGTCGGAAAGGTTGTCAAATGAAATACGTATTCAGCAGTCACATGTGCACTCTGGCACTGGTGACACCTGTCGGCAAACCCGAAAAATGTAGGGACATGGGAAGGAGTAGTACAAGTGCTCAAGTTCTAACCCACGATGAGATGAGATGAGATGAGATGATTTCCCCGTCCCCACCCCACCCATGTAGGAGCAATAGGCATCCCAGTCGGAAAGGTTTCAAATGAATTACGTATTCAGCAATCACATCTGCACTCTGGCACTGGTGACACCTGTTGGCAAACCCAAAAAATGTAGGGACATGGGAAGGAGTAGTACAAGTGCTCAAGTTCTAACCCAAGAAGAGAAGAGATGAGATGAGATGATTTCCCAGCCCCCACCCCACCTCACCCATGTAGGAGCAATAGGCATCCCAGTCTGAAAGGTTGTCAAATGAATTACGTATTCAGCAGTCACATGTGCACTCTGGCACTGGTGGCACCTGTTGGCAAACCTCAAAAATGTAGGGACATGGGAAGGAGTAGTACAAGTGCTCAAGTTCTAACCCACAATGAGATGAGATGAGATGAGAAGATTTCCCTGCCCCCACCCCACCCCACCCATTCAGAAGCAATAGGCATCATAGTCGGAAATGTTGTCAAATGAATTACATATTCAGCAGTCACATGTGCACTCTGGCACTGGTGACACCTGTCGGCAAACCCAAAATATGTAGGGTCATGGGAAGGAGTAGTACAAGTGCTCAAGTTCCAACCCACAATGTGATGAGATGAGATGATTTTCCCACCCCCTACCCCACCCCACCCATGTAGGAGCAATAGGCATCCCAGTCGGAAAGGTTGTCAAATGGATTACGTATTCAGCAGTCACATGTGCACTCTGGCAATGGTGACACCTGTCCGCAAACCCGAAAAATGTAGGGACATGGGAAGGAGTAGTACAAGTGCTCAAGTTCTAACCCATGATGAGATGAGATGAGATGAGATGAGAGATGAGATGAGATGAGATGATTTCCCCCCACCCCACCCCACCCATGTAGGAGCAATAGGCATCCCAGTCGGAAAGGTTGTCAAATTAATTACGTATTCAGCAGCCACATGTGCACTCTGGCACTGGTGACACCTGTCGGCAAACCCGAAAAATGTAGGGACACGGGAAGGAGTAGTACAAGTGCTCAAGTTCTAACCCACGATGAGATGAGATGAGATGAGATGAGATGAGATGATTTCCCCGCCCCCACCCCACCCCACCCATGTAGGAGCAATAGGCATCCCAGTCGGATAAGGTTGTCAAATGAATTACGTATTCAGCAGTCACATGTGCACTTTGGCACTGGTGACACCTGTTGGCAAACCCGAAAAATGTAGGGACATGGGAAGGAGTAGTACAAGTTCTCAAGTTCTAACCCACGATGTTCTGAGATGAGATGAGATGATTTCCCCGCCCCACCCCACCCCAACAATGTAGGAGAAATAGGCATCCCAGTTGGAAAGTTTGTCAAATGAATTGCGTATTCAGCAGTCACATGTGCACTCTGGCACTGTTGACACCTGTCGGCAAACCCGAAAAATGTAGGGACATGGGAAGGAGTAGTACAAGTGCTCAGGTTCTAACCCATGATGAGATGAGATGAGATGAGATACGATGAGATGAGATGAGATGATTTCCCACCCCACCCCACCCATGTAGGAGCAATAGGCATCCCAGTCAGAAAGATTGTCAAATGAATTACGTATTCAGCAGTCACATGTACACTCTGGCACTGGTGACACCTGTCGGCAAACCCGAAAAATGTAGGGAGATGGGAAGGAGTAGTACAAGTGCTCAAGTTCTAACCCACGATGAGAAGAGATGAGATGAGATGATTTCCCCACCCCACCCCACCCCACCCATGTAGGAGCAATAGGCATCCCAGTCGGAAAGGTTGTCAAATGAAATACGTATTCAGCAGTGACATGTGCACTCTGGCATTGGTGACACCTGTCGGCAAACCCGAAAAATGTAGGGACATGGGAAGGAGTAGTACAAGTGCTCAAGTTCTAACCCACGATGAGATGAGATGAGATGAGTTCCCCTCCCCCACCCCACCCATGTAGGAGCAATAGGCATCCCAGTCGGAAAGGTTGTCAAATGAATTACGTATTCAGCAGTCACATGTGCACTCTCGCACTGGTGACACCTGTTGGCAAACCCGAAAAATGTAGGGACATGGGAAGGAGTAGTACAAGTGCTCAAGTTCTAACCCACGAAGAGAAGAGATGAGATGAGATCAGATGATTTCCCCCCCCACCCCACCCCACCCATGTAGGAGCAATAGGCATCCCAGTCGGAAAGGTTGTCAAATGAATTACGTATTCAGCAGTCACATGTGTACTCTGGCACTGGTGACACCTGTCGGCAAACCCGAAAAATGTAGGGACATGGGAAGGAGTAGTACAAGTGCTCAAGTTCTAACCCACGATGAGATGAGATGATTTCCCCACCCCCACCCCACCCCACCCATGTAGGAGCAATAGACATCCCAGTCGGAAAGGTTGTCAAATGAATTACATATTCAGCAGTCACATGTGCACTCTGGCACTGGTGACACCTGTCGGCAAACCCGAAAAATGTAGGGACATGGGAAAGAGTTAAAGGGTTTTTCCCAAAAAAAAATGCCCCCCCCCCCCCA
>NC_056743.1:172318785-172336131 GCF_019279795.1 Protopterus annectens | reverse complement strand
ATTGGAAGGTTGAGTGGGGTTCTTGAGATTGGGAGGTTGAGTGGGGTTCTTGAGATTGGGAGGTTGAGTGGGGTTCTTGAGATTGGGAGGTTGAGTGGGGTTCTTGAGATTGGGAGGTTGAGTGGGGTTCTTGAGATTGGGAGGTTGAGTGGGGTTCTTGAGATTGGGAGGTTGAGTGGGGTTCTTGAGATTGGGAGGTTGAGTGGGGTTCTTGAGATTGGGAGGTTGAGTGGGGTTCTTGAGATTGGGAGGTTGAGTGGGGTTCTTGAGATTGGGAGGGTGGTCTGTAACATGCTACCAGTTGTATAGCAGTTTTGCCTATGGTTAGTTGAACCTGTATGGTCACTGCTTCATGTGTTGCTACTAACCTGGAGGTGTGGGTGTCCTTTATGAATATGGACACTCCCCCTCCCTTTGTGGTTCGGCCCGGGTTTTGGGGCCGAAAAGCATGATGCGAGGTATAGCCTGGTAGCGCTGGGGTTCTCTCAGGAGCCTTGAACCAGGTTTCTGTTACTGCACAGACGTCTATGTTCTCCATGCTGAGGAGTGCATCAAGTTCCTGCATCTTGACATTTAGACTTCTGGCGTTGAGCAGCATTACCCTTAGTTTTTTTCCATTTTTGTTTTCTAAGGAGGTGGGTTTGTCTTTTGAGCCTTGCCTAAAAAAGGCACTATGGGGGTGGCGAGAGCCTTAGCCAATATCCGGAAGCCCAGTGGTGACAGGTGTAAGCCATCCCTTGCGAAGCAGCGTGGCTTGTCCAACATATCATCCCAGGCAGACATTGGATCCCCTTAGAATGACACCAGTACTCGAGCCAATTGTTAAAGCTGATCATCTTGTCTTTGTATTGTGGTATCATTCTTGGTGTGGGCAAGATGCTGGTCAGGGTCATACCAGCCTGGGCTACATAATCGGAGAGCTCCTGTGCCTCTCCATGTAGTCCAGGGAGGTACGTCTCAGGTCATTCACACCAGCATGGACAATGACAGTCATATTTGTACTTGCTTTGGAGTGACCTGAGTGCGTGTGTTATGTGGTGGATCCTAGCCCCCGATAGCTCAGTCACCTTCTTGTTCAGCCTGGTCAGTGGGACGTCTGTGTCTGACTATGGAGTCCCCTATTACTAGTGTATCAGGCAAGGTGTTTGGCCTTAAGGGCTGCGATTGGTCGACACTGATTTATTGAAGTATGTGTTGCATGTGTTTTGTTTTGAGGTGGTGGATTTTTGGATGTCTGCTTTGGGAGCCTCTGTTTTAGTAAATTTTTTATTAGAGCCTCCGAGTATGTCTTTGTGTTTGGTTTGCAGTTGTGGTAGGTCTATGTGGGACTGGGATTGTTGTGTGTGTGTGTGTGTGTGGTTGCCATCTCCTCCTGTCTGGTCATGCCAGCCCTGGGTTGAGAGAGTTCAGCCTCCAGTTTGGCTATATAGTTGCATCTCTCGCATGTAAAGTACATGAGACAATTGTATCTTTTGTCTCTAGATGCCCAGATTCTCCAGCTGAACTAGAGACAACGCCAGTAATCTACCACTCTACATGCTAGAACAGTATAAGGGAGTGGTATACCTTTAAGGGAAGGGGGTATTCACAGGGGTGGTAAGTAGATGTAGTGCTTTACTTAGTACGAGAGTGCTTACTTAGTATAGAAGTATTGAGAACAAGTGCTAGGCTTATAATACAGTGAGTAGTCTGGTTATACTAAGAGTAGAGCTTCCTTAAGGGAAAATTTGAAGAGCAGACTTGGCAGAGCCAGAAAGTTTAACCTTGTTTAACCGGCGCTGCGCTATGCGCACGACCGCGCAAAGCCATGCAAACGCGGATTTTAAACAGTGAACTACAAAAGAGCTAGGAATGGTCCCAAGCAACCAATTACTACAGCTTCTTGTGCTGAGGTCACTTCCCCCAAGGACAGGTAGGCTGCTCAAGGCTCCCCACTCCCACTGGTGAGCAAAGAAACTTCCTCCTATCCAAGTAAGGTAATGGACAACACAGGAACTAAAACACAGCCCCTTCTATCCAAGTAAGGTAATGGACAACACAGGAACTACAACACAGCTCAGAATACAGCAATCCCTGTAAACGTGTCTAAACTAGTCGAGGAAGGCGGGAAAACAAGGATTATTTTTTTGGTAGAAACACACAGAAAATGCAGAGACAGTGATAAATTAGTTACACAGGCTAGCCCACTTTAGTGGGCAGTCTCTACAGTTAAATTAAACAAACAAGCAAACTTTCGATCAAATTCGACTAAATGTAACTAAGTGCAGATTTTAAAATAATGCAGCAGTCAGTTAAACAGTTCAGGCTAGTTCAAAGTAAGCTACAGAAGCTATTTCCAGTGGAAAAAAAAGCAAAGATACTTTATTTTTTTTTGGCATGTAGAAAAACATTTAAGAAATGATTTGATTTATTCTCCAAAATTATGGGCTACAATCTTCAGCTATCTGAACAGGGTTTTTACTTTACATGGTTTATTCTATAGCCATCTAATTGATGCACTTTGAGTGTACCATACTTGCAGCCTTAAAATGTTATACTGTCTTGTCTTGCTGTGGTGTTTTAATCAATATGCCAGATTTTTAAATGTCTTTGTTGCCTTTACTTTTTCCTAAAGTAGTAAAACTGTGAGTCTATAACAAGATGTTGGTTTTGGTTGCAGTCTAGTATTCTTTACATATATGGGTTTTAGTTTGTCACTAGTATTAACAAATGCATTTCTGTTGTATACAGTTTTAGTAACCTTTACTTTTTTGTTTTACAGCGAGTCCTCCACAGCTTCAGCTCTTGTCGCATAAAGAGAGCTCTTGTATAAGAAAGATTAATAAAATTTGTTAAAACAAAGATGTGTCAACCTAACTCATTTCACTTTATTTTTAAAGTATCTTAGAAGTTCTATTAGTATTTGCATATGTCATGAGAGCAGATGTAAAGTTCCAAGATCCTCCTAACCTACATTGATTCAAGAGTAAAAGACTGACACTGAAGATGTTAAATGTAGCAATACTGATCTGCTTTGTAGAGTGAAAATCTAAGGGAAGTCATTTTTATGCAAACCTTGGTTACAGTTGACTTTTAGCAGCATTTTCATTTTGCTGTCTTCTACCAGGAGAAGTCAAGAATTTTTTTTTTTTCAGAACAAGAAGTTGGGAGTATCATTGAGTTGCACATGGTTCTTTTGTGTGTCCAGTGAAGGGAAAAACTTAGTGCATGCACAGCATACTGCAAAACGATAGCTTGCAGCAGTGTGGGAATGAGCTAAGAGTAAAAGCAGAAGATAGTCCAATGCAATCATTAAAATTGAGCTAAAATTCACTAAACAGTAAAGATCTTCCTTGGTATTTCTGTGGAAGAGGTTGGTAATTGTAATGTGTAGCCTTTTGAAATGGATTAAAGGTACCCTTTTGACGTCTAGGTAGACTTACTGAAGTTTGCGGATGTATGGATTGGGCAGTTAAAGTACAACAATTTCTTCATTACTTTGTAATGGGAATAATTATAGCACTTCATGGCTTTTTGCAGAAAAAAAATGGTATTCCTCATTGACTCGGGTATTTTTCATTATTTCTTGTCCTTCAAAACCAAGAAATGCACAGTTGAATAAAATATGCTGTGAAAGTCTAGCTCTCCCAGTTTGTGGTAATATGACAAGAGGCTTCTAATGTATAAGTGATTTGCTTTACATTCTTATCAGAGTATTAGGTTTTGCTCCAGGTTTTTTTCTTGTCTGTCTAGACCCCCCACCCCCAGATAGGTTTTGATTATGTATTTCCCTTTTCCTGACAGGAGTTGGTGTGTATGTGGATGGGGTGATTTTTTTTTGTGTTGGGGGGTGGTTACTTGCTTGTCCCACTCGTTTAGCTAATTACCCTGTGGTGCTCCTGCTTGAGCCATCTTCTTATAGTATGGCACAAATACCAATAGTGTCCCAAGACTTGGTATATTTTAGGGGCTTTTAAACATTTTAGGATACATTTTTTTTTTTTTTTTTTTTTTGTAACAGGTGGGTGTTGAGTGCCCCATATCCAAGTTATATGCAGCATCTGATGTCTTCATTTCATTAACCTGTGGGTCTTGGTTCCGATCTTCCGAACCGATGAGCTGCTTTTTTACAATTTGAGCTTACTGACTTGAGCCCCTCCTAATAACCACAAAACCCTGCTCCCCAACGTACCCCAGATCTTGTTTGTTGCTCTTAGCATCAGCAGCAAATTCCTGTAGCTGTGAGCTTTTCCACAGAGTTTAGAATTTTTGTGGTTTTGTGAGTGCCTTTAACTTTTGATTTTTGAGCATCTTTTTACCTACCTTTCCCTTTAAACTTTCTCCTTGTTAAAATAGGAATTTGTTTACTGTGTTCCTTCCTGCCTATTCTCTAATCTCATCTGCATTTAGATTTCTTTTCCCTTTAAAAAGTCTCTTGCACCTTTCCTGTCAGTTTTTTTTAATGCACTTTCTGTGGGCGGATGATTCCTCTGTCTGATGCCCATGGGGAGTGTGTGTTGGTTAGGGACGTCGACAGACTTGAGTCATTTCCTCAAGACCCAGATTCTGATAGAGCTTGTGTCCATGCAGTCCACCTCTGGATCTGAGGGTTTCACCTTTCTAACCTTTGGCTCCTTCCCCAGCCCACTTTTGGATTCTGAGTCTTTGCTGCCATTGGTGTCAGGTGCCGAGGTGTCTGAGCCGATTTGAGTTCTCTTCTCTGGGTGTTTTCTGACCCACTCTGTTCCATTGGCTTTGGTTCCGAGCTTGTCTTGGAGCAGTAGTGTCTGGGTCAGTTTTAGGGGGAGGACTTTGGCCTATGAAGCTTTGAGTCTTCGCTTTCCCTTGAAGCTTTGGCTTTCTGTAGCTCTGCTCAACTCCCCCTTCAGAGCAGTAGGCTTGGGCTGCGAGTAGTCCGCTTTGGTGGCTCGGCACCCTTTGGCTTTCAGAGTGGTGAAGAAGGTTCTGTCCCATTCTGGGAGACTGTGCACTTGGCCTAATAGCCCCCACCCACCCATTCTGGTGTGGTGGCAAGAGGCCTCTACTCTGCAGTGTTGACAGCTGGTCCCACAAAGCCTCCGCTGTCTCCCCCAGTGGTTGAACCCCAGCTAACTTCGATACCTCCCCAGAACATCCCACTGAGGAGGTCCCTCGGTAAAGGCTTTGTTAAAGGAGACTCATTAATTTCTCTACAGAATCAGCTGCCATGGACACAGATTTTGAGAAAGAAGGGTCCCCAAAGTCATCGCCCAATGTGGTCTCCTTTGGAGACTTTTTAGAAATCTTACTCCAGAGGGGTGGTTTGTTAGCCCAGAACCCTTCTTTGAATGAATTGGTGGTGTGGGAGGCTTTCAGGTCCGGCCCACCTGCTACCAGAGTGTCCCCCTGGCCGACCTGCTGATCAGCTGGTGTTTTTCAGCACTTGGAAAGACAGAGCCAATCTCAAAATGAGTGGTCAAAATTGTGCCCAGGCAGATGAGTTGTTTTGGACCAAGGGTATCCCTGTAGATGCCATGAGTCTTTCCAGCAATCACCAAGATGGAGCTCTCCAGCTCCTTTGTCCACCCCCCCCCCCCCAGATTAGAGAATCCTGGGCATTCGACAGACGTGGCAAGTTTACGTCTCTCTCCCCCTCTCTCATTCACCTTGAGGGCGTTAAAAGTATTTCACTTTACAAAGCTACAAATTTACTTGGTAAAAGCTTTCTAGACAGACCCCAGGGTTACTCTGTGGACCTGAAGGACACGTACTACTGTGTAAAAGTGGACAGACGCTCCAGGCAACTTTTACATTTCAGGCTTGAGGCCAGTTATTACCAGTTCAGGTCACTTCTGTTTGGTCTCACCACAGCCCCAAGTGTGTTCACCAAGTGCTTGGTAGTGGTGGCAGCACATCTCGGATTGCAGGGTTTCCAGATTTTTCCATATCTGGACATCTGCTTTTAACAGCTCCAACCACGCATTCTCTCCTTCAAACCAGAGACTACTTAATATATTTGCCTCAACTCTAGGGATAACTGTCAACATGCAGAAATCCCAGTTGGATCTAGTTCAGGTTATGGATTTCAGTGGAGCTCTTCTGAATACAAAGACATTCTGTGTTTCTGACGACAGGCTGACAAATCTAAGTCATAGCAGGCTAGTTCTAACCATACTTCAGTCTCCAGCAAGTTTATTTCTCAGGGCAATGGGTTCAGTCACTGCCACGGAAACTCTCCTGCCCATGGCTTGTTTCCACATGAGGATATTGCAATAGACAGCAGTTCGATGGTCACGACTCGGGAATTCGCCCTTTTCCCATAACTGTTGTGAGCTAGGGTGGGGGGGGGCATTATCTGGGTCAAACAGTCCAAGGCAAGTGGATGTCCCAGGGGTCCAAGTTGCATATCAGTGTACTGGAGATGAGTGGTGGCTGTAGTCTTTCAAGACCTCAATAGCTTCTTCCTGTAGGCGCTGTTGCATTTCAAGCAGACCACATGTCAGTATTGTGGCATATTAACAAACTGGGAGGAACCAGGTCTAGTTCGTGTTGAGAAGCAAGGAGGGTTTGGCAGTGGATCTCTCTACTAACTGCTTTCTGGTAGCAATGCACATTCTGGGGGACTCGCAACATATTACCAGTCCAGTTAAGTATTACTGATGCCTCCTGAGTAGTCTCTGAATCTGTCAACGGCAGGCATAATCTTCAAATGGAGTCTCCCCTGCTGCTGTCTGTCGGCATCCCATTTCAACAACAAATGCAGCAGGTACTTTGCCTTGATCCTTCGTTGGGGACAGTCACCCAGGGATACTCTTGTCCATGCTTGGCCCTTTGGTCTTCTCTCTGCCTTTCCTCCTATATCCTTAATTCCCAAGTTCTTACAGAAAGCTTTCAGGATGGCAGAGCACAGTAATTCTCATTGCTCCCATTTGACCTCTTCAAACCTGGTTCACTTTCCTTTGGTCTCACCTGGTTTGCTCTCTGATGAGGTTGGACTTGGTCCTAGATCTGCTGTCTGCCATCAGGACATCCATATCCAGATATAACTGGGCCTGAAGCTAGCCTCCTGGTTTCTCCACTTCCGATGATGGCAAGATTGTGTCCCAGGCTTTCTTCCCCCATTTGAGATATTTTGGTCTTTGCACAAGTCTTCGACACGTTAAGATTTGTCAAAGCAAATGGAAGAGATTTTCTGTTTTGTGCTGAACAAAGACTGATCATTTTACAGCACCAGCTGTGGGCGTACCTGACTCTTGGCTTCCATTTTCGGTGATGGAGCTAGTAATTCTAATGTCTAAGTCCAGATGTTCATCGTGCTATACTGCTGCAGTCATTACACTTGGGTTATCCTGCTGTCAGGCGGTTCCCCAGTCGGCCTGAGTTCAAAAGTCTTGGTCCGGTGTCTGTTGCTGTCGCCTCCTCCCTGATGTCAGTGCGACAGGGGTATAGAAGATGCAGCTGACACCATTTTCTTCAGTCTTTCTTGCTGCACGGTGCCTGAAGCAAAAGCAGTTCGCAAGTGCCGGTCTGCTGACTCCTGAGATTTTCATTCCGAATCCAGAACCAAAGTTTTTTACAAAGCTAAGTACCCCGTTGGGGAAACCTTTTCTTGCCTCAGACCGATGTCAGTAAAAGTTAATAACTATATTTCTTGTGGGAAGCAAATACCTCGTAAGGATTTTCATTCCTATTGTATCCCATGCCTAGGCCCAGACCACAGCGTCACTGGTTGTCGGTTTTGTGTTGGGTTTAACAAGCGCACTATTAAATGTCTGCTTGATTTTTGCCCGACATTATTTTGGCAAAAAATTCAATTACACCATGCCGCCGGAACTTCCGACCGGACTACTTAAAAAGCGCAAAGACAAGGACAGGCATCAGAGGCCCAAAACTGACTACTAGGCCTCTTCTAGGCTGGTCGCCGGTTGTCCGTTTTTCAGCGAGACACCTTTGCAGCTCTTGACGACCGCTTCTGCAGAACCACAGGCTGCTTAGACTCCCACGTGGAGCTGGCTGGGCCCTCGGACGCACAACTTTTTCAGCCTACCGAAACTAACCCTTCAGAGGGAGCCAAAGTAGCTGAGCAATCCACAGCTTCAGAGGGTGTTTTCAGACCTACTCAGGTAAGATTAAATCCTCTGCTAAGTCTAAGCCTCCCTTAAAAACAAAGAAACAAATGCAGCATTCTCCAGGACAGGCCTCCATGCCTAGGAAACAAATGCTCAAAATGGCTGAAGACCTAATCACCCTGATCGGGGGTCCCATCCCCCTCCTGATAAAAGGCCCAGACAGGATGCAGATGGACTCATCCGACCAGGTGTCCATTTCTTCAGATTAATCCTCAGACCTAGAATATTCTTTACCCCCTTATGAGGATTCTGATGCTGAGGAATCAATTCCATCAGCCTCTCCGCCTGCGGACTACTCCTTTGGGGAAACCTTACATACCATGAGGGGGGCATTTCCATTGGGAAGGCCAGGATTACACAGAATCCAAGAAAAGGCTCAGACTTTTATTACCTCAACACAGACCTCTTGCTATTCCGCCAGTGTTAGATATTGTGGATTATGTGTATACTGAATCCAGCTTAAATCTGACTCCTTATCTCCAGCCCCAGTTAAACCTAAGTCCCTGACACTCACAAATTTCTGTATAAAAGCCCTGTTGCTGACCCTGAAACTATTTCTCGGGGACCCAAAGGGATTAAGGCGCCATCAGCAAAAAACCCAGATGTCATGTGTGTATCTCGCCTACATTCTTCACCTGTGGGTTCGGAGCCGAATATCTGTTCCGACTCTGCCTATTTACTAGCTCGAAAGTCTTTGATTGGCTGGGCTAAGATGGCATCCCACAATACACTGCTCCACATCCCCAGATCTCGTTTGCTGCTTGTAGAGCTCGAACGTGGTCTCTACTTGGCTGTGGCTAAGTATTGATAAAACCTTTTTTCCTGTGAAAATTTTGCTGATTGTTATTAGCCTAATAGAGCTTTTGTTAGCTATTGTTGCTGCATTAGTGTCTTGTGAGTTGAGTATTTTTTCTGTGTTGTGGTATCCCTAACTTCCCTCGGGCTAGGCCTGTTTCTGTTAGGACCTAGTCCTCCGTTGTGGTGTTTGACTGTCATTTGGTGTGGCGTGTTGTCATTTTGTTAGGAGAACCGTTTTAGAGGTTATCCTCGTTGCTTGCTTTGTTGTGCTTGTGTGGACTTGCAGTTTGTGTGAGCAGTTCCCCGCCCTGCCAGTAGCGGCTGCTACGGTTGTGGCCTTAGAATGTCTAAGGAGCAGAAAGCGCATAAGCCCTCGGGATTTAAAAAGTGTTCTTATAAGATGTCCATCACAGATGGACACTTGGTCTGTGTTTACTGTCTTGGAGCCATCCACCTTCAGGAGTCGTGCAGTTTCTGCCATGCCTTTAGTCCTCGGGTGCTCCAAGAGAGGAAAAACAAATTAATCCTAAAGGGACTGCTTAAAACAGTCTTTTGAGGAGGATTTAGGTTCGGCTCCCAGTCGAAGTCTAAAGCCTCGAAATCCAATAAAACATCTCCGGCTCCATCTGTTGCTTCTGAGCCACCTTCCAAAATCACGATGGAGTCTGCTTCCTCCGCATTATCGGAGCCGCAGGAGGTAGCTGTGTCTAGTGAGTCTGCTTCCGCTCCGATCGTATTGGCACCAATTCGGAGCCGGTCGCCAAGTTTGAGGCAGTGCTCTCCAGATGGAGGAGATAGATGGCGACCTAGACCTCCTAAGTCCTCCAGGCTTTCCGATTTGGATGTAGATAGGGTGGTGCAGAGGCTCCTACAGTCGGCGATGTTGGCCAAACTTTTCTCTGCTCCTACCCAGCTGGCTCCTAAGATTATTTCTGCTATTCTTCCTCAGAGTGCATCCTTGTTGGCGCTGGTAAGCTCTGCTCCGAGACGTTCCTGCGTTGGCTCTGATCCACCAGCGGGGCTCATCGGTGCCTGTGTCTGCTCCGACCTTATCGGCTCAGTCTACAGAGTTCGAGACTCTGGTCTCCTCGGTCGGGCCCGAGGGGGATGCCTCTAACACCCTTCGGTTCCGAGCCTCCCTCTCAGTGCCTCAGCTGTGGGTACACCAGTCCTGGTCATGGCCTTGGAGGGAGGTCGGTCCTTCAATTCGGAAGGTCCTGCTTTTGAGGCTATGCGGAGCGTGCTGGCTAGGTCAACTACTTCTCTCAGGTCGGTTCTACCTTCCACAACACCGGCGAGAGCTGACGCCCACCTATCTTTGGATAGAGCGCCAGGGCCTAAGGATACCCCCACGAGCGGTCCCCTTCTTTCTGAGGGGCCCTCAGAGCCCATGCCTGAGGAACCCCCAGAAAGAAAATGTGCAAGAGGAAGCACAGACTCCCAGGACGAGTCCTTCACTTCCGATATGCCTCGAATCTGAGGTGGTCCCCCAAGTCTTCCTCTGAGGATGTTTCGTTCTCCGATATACTGGAGATCCTGAAACGGAGGAGACTGGCCCTCCAAAACCCCCTCAGAGGAGGAGTCTATTCCTCCAAGGCTTTTGGCGCTCAGCCCTCCGCCTCCTGGGTGTCTCCACCCTTTGAGCTCCTTGACCTTATTTGTCGAAGGGTGTGGGAGAGTCCTGACTTGGTGGAGCCTGTTCTTCGACACCCCCAACAAATTTTTGTCCGCTCCCCAAGGAAAAGAATTTTTGACAAAGGGAGTCCCGGTAGATGCTGCTGTGGTGGCGGCAGCCACCCGGAAGGAAGTTGCGGAGTCTTCCTCTTCGGTCCATCCTCCTAACAAGGAGTCTAGGATTATGGACCAGTATGTGAAGCATTCCCTGTCTTCAGCTACCTTTACCTTGCGGTCACTGAATTATTTGTCTCCTTTCACGTGGCTCCAGAGAGATCTCCTTAAGGAGTTAAGAGATGCTCTAGCGGGTAACGTACCTGAGGAGGTGGCCCAGACTGTAAAAGCTCAGCTGTCTACCCTCAACTCCATCGCTAACTCGTCCATGCAACTTATTTTGTACGCAGCCGCGGGAGCGAGTAGGGCGGCTAGCTCCAGGGTGGCCCTCAGGAGGCAAACCTGGCTATGCCTGTGTCACTTTGCGGAGGCCTCTGTCTTCTTCACTGATGCCCCCTTTGATGGTTCCTCCTTGTTCGGGACCAAAGTGAAAGGCACCCTCACCAGGTGCGAGCAAGAGGGAAAGACCTTGTCTGCCGTATGGGTCTGTTTTTCCCTCCCGCCGAGACCTTACCCCAAGGCTCAGCGAGGGGGAAAGATGTGGTTCAGGAAATCACAAGGCCTTTTCCTGCCGCACAAGGTGGGACTCCCCTCCCGAGGCAGGGGAAGGGGGGGGTCGTATTCAGGGAGAAGTCGTCCCAGAGGCAGAGGGGGGCCCCGCAATTCTGTGGACCACAATTCCTTTCGTGGTTCCCCATACTCTCATTCTTGAGTGTGTGCCTGACTGTGCTTCTCTGGAGCCAGTCGGGGGGGTCTAATTTCCCAGTAGCCGGAAGCCTGGGTCAACATCACCCAGGACCAATGGGTTTTAGGGATAATCGCCAGAGGTTACACCATCCCATTCTACTCCACACCCCCTCCCGTCAAAAGGATCCCAGACGTTCCACCCAGTCAAAGGGATCAAGCAGCATCAGAGGTTTCTTAGCTGCTGGAAAAAGGAGTCATCCAACCAGTCCCACCAGACCGGATTAGGGACTTGAGATTCTTTTTGGTGCCGAAAAGAACAGGGGACCGGAGACCCATTTTGGATCTCAGCCATCATTACGTACGCAAGTCCAAATTCCGGATGGTCACGCAACAATCTATTCTCCCATTGTTGGGAAAAGTATGGATGTGCTCCATCGACCTGAAGGATGCTTACTACCACATCAAAATGGACGGAGCATCCAGATGTCACCTACGCTTCCGGCTGGGAGCCAGGCATTTCCAGTTTCGAGCCCTGCCCTTTGGTCTCACCACAGCCCCCAGGGTGTTCAAGTGCATGGCAATGGTGACGGCTCACTTGAGACGTCAAGGATTCCAGGTGTTTCTGTACCTGGACTGGCTCCTGTCCGCCCCCACCAAGCATCTACTTTGTCAAAACAGAGATACTACCATCAATCTATGTCACCAGTTAGGCATTACAATAAACTGGAAAAATCTGCCTTGCTACCCTCACAGCGTGTCTCATTTATAGGAGCAGAGTTGGACACTTGAGGGCATTCCTACCACCGGAGAGGACGGGGTTGCTACAGGTTTGTACGATGATGCCTCTGAGACGCGTGAAGGCAAGGCTAGTTAAATTATTGGGGACAATGGCATCTACTATCATGATGATCCCGTTAGCGAGGCTACGTATGAGAGTTCTGCAATGGCTCCTATTCGCCCAGTGGTCCTTTCAAAGTCTACCACTATCCCATCCAATCACAGGCAGATGCAAGCAGGACCTCAGTTGGTGGCTATGCACCAACAACTTAAATGTAGGAAAACAGTTTGTACCACCCGAACTGGTAGCCACAGTCTCCACGAACGCCTCCCAGATAGGGTGGGGGGCATTATCTCGGCAGGATGGTCCAAGGCACGTGGCAGGAGCATGAGATAGACTTGCACATAAATGTCCTAGAGATGAGGGCAGTGCTTTTTGCATTGCAGGCACTTCAGGATGTCCTCCCTCTAGGGACTATTGCAATACACTCGGACCACATGTCAGTAGTGTGGTATCTCAACAAACAAGGAGGAACCTGATCTTACCCTCTGTGCAGAGAGGCCATGAGAGTGTGGAATTGGGCAATAGCTTCCCAACGGTCTTGGCAACGCATGGAAAACCAATATGATTGCAGACAAGCTAAGCAGGGCAATCCTCATGCCTGAGTGGTCCCTGAACAGCCGGGTGGCGGAAAGCATATTAAGCAGTTGGAGTCAGCCTTGTTGCGATCTGTTTGCCAGTCCCCTCAGTGCGAAATGCAGCAGCTACTTCTCGCTGATCCCCTCACCGGGGGAGTCTCCAAAAGACGCTCTTGCGCACAATTGGCCCTTGGGTCTACTTTATGCTTTCCTTCTGTTTCCCCTTATCTCAAGGGTAATTCAGAAAGTGCTATCCTTGGGAAGCAGGTTGATTCTGATCGCGCCACACTGGCCTCGTCAAGTATGGTTCCCCTTCCTTCAATCTTACATTGTGGATACTCCTTGGACTCTGGGCCCTCGTCTGCACTTGCTGACACACATGTCGGGACAGTTCCACCCTCACTGGGGACCCTTCAGGTGACTGCCTGGCTAATCCACTTCCATCCGTAGTCGGATGTCATGATTTTTCTCCAGATGTGGTCCATTTTCTTTTTTCCTCCCATAAACCGTCCACTAGGAAGATGCACTCTAAGTGGAAAAGGTTCTCTGTTTGGGCCCAGTCCAAAGGTATTGACCCCTACACAGCCCCCATCAATTCAGTTTTGGAATTTCTATTTGCTTTGTTCTATCAAGGGTCTGCCTCAGCCACCATCAAAGTTCAGCTGGCGGCTATTTCAAATTTTCATGTAGCTTACGAGCCTAGCTTAATGGCACACAGACTGTGTAAAGCATTCTTGAAAGGCACTCTTCTGCTTCACCCTCCTGTATCTCAACCTGTTATGCCCTGGGACCTCAGTTTCGTTCTGCAGGCTCTCACTCTCCCACCCTTCAAACCTGCGGCCTCCTGAGACTTAAAATTTCTTACTTGGAAGTCTGCCTTTTTGATAGCTATCACCTCAGCTAGTCGAGTCTCGGAAATCCAGGCTCTATCCGTCAAGCCCCTTATTATGATATTCCATAAAGATGGTCTCTGAGACCAAAACCATCCTTTCTTCCAAAGGTGGCTTATCTAATATTAATCAGTCCATTGAACTGCCGGTTTTCTTCCCCAATATTTCCAGCAAGGCAGAGTACCAGTTTCATCTGTTGGATGTTCATAGACAACTACGCTTTTATCTACATAGGATTGGAGGAAGTCAGACCAGCTCTTCGTTTCGTTTTCAGAGAATCGCTTAGGGTGTGTGGTTTCCAAGGTCACCATCTCTAGGTGGGATAGTTGGTTGCGTCTCATTTATCAGGCAGGGGGAAAGAGTCTGCCCTTTCCAGTCAGAGCACATTCTACAAGAGCTGTTTCCACTTCCACAGCCTTTCAGGCTAGGCTATCGATGGATGATATATGTGTAGCTGCGACGTGGGCTTGTCACACGTTTGTCTCCCATTGCAAATTGGATATGGTGTCCAGGGGCAGATCCTCTTTTGGCTCCACAGTGCTCAGGAGTATTTTCCATTGAGCCACCCAGGAAGTACGTGCTAGGGACGCTGTCCCACAGGTGAAGAATGTAGGTGAGATAGGACTACATGACATCAGTAAGTTTTATGTACTCACCATAACGTTAGATGTATGTAGTCCATCTCGCCTCACATTCTTCATTACCCCCCCCCCACCGTCCCCCAGGCCTGGAGGATTTGGAGGATCAATCCTTGTATTGCTGAATCCCTTTGGTTAATTTGTGGACCTCTGTGTTGAGGATGTGTGTTTGGGTGAGGCATCCTGTACTTCTGTTGGCAGCAAACTAGATCTGGGGATGTGGCGCAGTGTATTGTGGGAAACCATCTTAGCCTAGGCAATCAAAGACTTTTGAGCTAGTGAATAGGCTGAGTTGGAGCAGATATTTGGCTCCGAACCCACAGGTGAAGAATGTAAGGCAAGATGGACTTGCATACATATAACGTTATGGTGAGTACATAACTTACTGCTCCCTCTGACAGATTCCAGAGCATTAGATAGATGGGGAAAGAAAGTGTATACGTCTGAAACTTTGGCAATGAGAGCCTTAAATTGCCAGTTTCACATGCTAAAATATCAGCTATTTTTGATGTCTCAGTTGAAACAAAAAATGCTTCCAGATTCAGATCCTATTTTAAAGAAATGCAGGATTTATTGCATGCAGCTGAACTAGTGGGAAAACATACTTTGCAATGTGGTTTTGATTCTTTAGAGGCCTCCTGTAGAGCAGCAGTTACAGGCTGTCATTTAGAAGACATGCTTGGTTAAAAACATGCGTTACCAGATCATGTTAAAGCAAAATTATTGGATGCACCTTTGCAGTGGGATGTGTTGTTTGGAGTTAAGGCAGAAGAGGTATTTAAGATAGAGGATAATGCCAAATCTATGCAAACGGTGAAGGATTTCTTACAGGTTCAGCCTCCTCGATTTAGCAGAAATTGGCCAACAAAGAATTGGTCCTTTCCAGTCAGACAGACCTCAAAGGGGCAGATACAGACATCCCAAGATGTAGAGGTCAACCACAAGGTCCTTACAGGCCTCGACAATGGGGTGCACCAGGCCAGAAAGAATGGGAAAACGGGCCCCAACCATATAAAAAGCTGCCTCAATGACTTCCCACTACAGCTGCCAAACAGCTCTCTCTTGGCAGCCCCCTTAGGAGGAAAACTGGTACTTTTCTGTCACAATTGGCATTGGATCACCAAAGACAAATGGGTTATCCACATTGAATCTTAAGGTTACAGGTTCCACTTCCACACTCTGCCAAGGTTAAAAGGAATGCCAAATCTGCCACCAAATCAATGGGCAGAGGCTCAAAAACAAATTACAGCACTCATGGACATGAGAGCTATTCAAAAGGTACCACCACAGGAGCAAGGACAAGGATTTTACTCTTTCTGGTTTCCAGAAAGGACAAAGCCTGGAGGCCCATTCTGGATTGATCATCTCTAAACACTTACCTGGATGTTCCAAAATTCGAAATGTTGACACTACAGCAGCTTCTTCCCATGCTAGGCAAGAAAGCTTGGCTAGTGACCTTGGACCTCAGGGACATCCTGCATGTCCCTTTCAGACAAAACTGCAGAAGATGCCTGCAATGCACTATCAAGTCTCTGCACTGCCCTTTATGAAGACCCTGGACGCAGCTGATGAGCCTGGCACCAGTAATTGTATTTTGCAGACAGAAAGGAATTCAAATTTATCCTTACCTGGACGACTGCCTGATTCGAGCAGAGAGCAAGGACATTCTTCTAAAGCGTCTGGCATTCGTAAAGTTAAGTTGCCTGAGGTACGCAGTAAACAAAGAAATCAAAACTAGTGCCCTCACAAGAGATATCCCTTGGTGCCAACTTGAACACAATGGCCCAGATGGCTTATCTCACACCAGACAAGCAAGGACAACTGACTCAATACTTTCAGTTGATGGCAACAAAGACCCCAACTCCCTGCAAGAAAAATTCTGCAGGCCTTGGGTTACATGGCATCTTGCATACTACTAATTCCATATGCCAGACTGCATATGAGGAAACTACAATGGTACCTAAAGAGTGTAAGGTCTCAACACTGTCAAAGTTTGGAAACCGTTATACCACTAATTCCTTGCCTTCAACACGAGTTTAGATGGTGGGCTCAAGCCGGTCACCTCAACAAGGGACAGCTTTTTACACAACCCACAGCCAGCAAACGCTGACAACAGATGCATCGGATTATGCCTGGGGAGCACACATGGCAGGAAAATGTGTTCAGGGCGAGTGGACTGCAGAACAAAGGCATCTTCACATAAATCAAGAAGATGCTCGCTGTACAAAATGCCCTTATAGCTTTCAAGGACCTGCTGCATCCAGGACAACTATTACTAAAGACAGACAACACCGCAGTTATGTGGTACATAAACAGGCAAGGGGGAACGCACTCCTACCCCCTCTGCAGACAAGCCATGACCTTGTGGAACACCGCTGTAGACTACCAAGTTCATCTGCAAGCACAATTCCTGTCAGGAGAGAAAAACACACTGGCAGACTACTTAAGCAGAAACATCATGGATCCCCACGAATGGGAATTGAATCCACAAATATTCAGAATAACACAGAAATGATGAAGCCCGGAAATAGATCTGTTTGCATCCCCAATGAACTGCCAGCTACAGAAATTCTGCACAAGGAGTTACCATCCACAAGCATGGAAAGTGGATGCCCTCTCATTCAGCTGGAAAAACCTACAAGTATACGCTTTCCCACCTCTACCTCTCCTTCCAAAGGTACTCATAAATGCCAGGCAAGAAGAGCCAAAGATGATCCCTGATTGCACCAGACTGGCCACGCTAGCACTGGTACCCAATCTTAAAGAACTTAGCACAAGAACCACCCCACGTCTGCTGACTCAGCACAACAATCGGATACTTCACAGCCAGCTAAAAGACCTTAAACCTAGCTCAATGGAAAATTCCTTAGTCAAGCAAGCAATGCCTCTCTGCAAAGCTGTTATGGGTGTCATTCTGGAGGCCAGAAGCCTAGTACCAGGAAAGCCTGTTCGGATAAATGGAAGAGATTCTGTGCCTGGAACCAGGCTCACAGCCTTTGACCCTCTTGTCCCAAACATTCCTCAGATACTACAGTATTTAAC